>NC_069504.1:42551695-42791695 GCF_027579735.1 Bombina bombina | reverse complement strand
ATATATATATATATATATATATATATATATATATATATATATATATGTGTGTGTGTATATATCTATGTGTGTAAATATATGTGTATGTGCATATATGTTTGTTAGTATATATCTATGTGTGTTATGTATGTGTGTATGTATATATGTATGTATGTGTGTGTATATATATATATATATATATATATATATATATATATATGTGTGTGTGTGTGTGTATATGGCTGTGTATATGTGTGTGTATGTATATGTGTGCGTGTGTATGTATGTCTGTGTATGTATGTGTGTGTGTGTCTGTATGTCTGTGTATATATGTGTGCATGTGTATGTATGTGTGCATATGTCTGTGTATATATGTATGTATGTGTGTGTATATATATATATATATATATATATATATATATATGTGTGTGTGTGTATATGGCTGTGTATATATGTATGTGTGTGTATGTATATGTGTGCATGTGTATGTATGTCTGTGTATATATGTATGTGTGTGTATGTATGTATGCATATGTCTGTGTATATATGTATGTGTGTGTATGTATGTATGTGCGTGTATGTGTGCATATGTCTTTGTATATATGTATGTGTATGTATGTGTGCATATGTCTGTGTATATATGTATGTGTGTGTATGTATGTGTGCATATGTCTGTGTATATATGTATGTGTGTGTATGTATGTGTGCATATGTCTGTGTATATATGTATGTGTGTGTATGTATGTGTGCATATGTCTGTGTATATATGTATGTGCGTGTATGTGTGCATATGTCTGTGTATATATGTATGTGTGTGCCTGTGTATTTGTGTGTGTGTATATGTAAGTGTGTGTATATGTGTGTGTCTGTGTATTTGTGTGTGTGTAAGTGTGTTTGTGTGTGTCTGTGTATTTGTGTGTGTAAGTGTGTTTCTGTGTATATTTTTAGTTAGCACTATGATTTTACAAGACATTTGCAGCAATATATCTGTATCAGATTCTGACACTTTTAGAGATAGTGATTAAAGCAAAACATTTGGAGACCAAGTTATGCCATGGATGTTGAAAAAGACCCAATAAGTTGTTGGTAATTGGCTTTTTCATCATAGTGTTTGGTTCTCATTTTATGAGCAAAAGCTTTAAGGTTCAAATAACAGATGGGAAGAAATGCGTCAATGCAAACACATTATTCTAAAGCAGTCCTGATGGAAACTGATTACACCTGCTCCCTCGTGCAAAGAGACTGCAATGTAACGGGCCCTTCTGATGTCATTGTTTGTTCATACAACACTAATTTCATAGCAAGGTATTCCAATGACTCCTGTGAGCTCATACCCTTTATATCATTCTTTGCATTATTATTGCTTAGAGCTGTAGGTTCAGTATTTCTTTTGAAAATGACATATTATAGGTCATTGTGCAATTTGGTGCAAGAGGCAACCTAACGTTATTGTAGGTTATTGTCTAATATAAATGTCATTTTAAATAAGCTCTCCCCATCTGTCCCTACATGTAGAAGAACAAAGTGAAGTATGTTATTGCACAGCATTCATGTTAATATTTATATGACAGCCTCATTGTTGACTATACAAGAGCCTTTAAAACTTTTTGGGCTAGATTACAAGTGGAGCGCAAAATATTGGTTTCGCAAAAGTGCTATTTGCTCTCCACTTAGTAATACCAGTGAGCGCATGCACATATGGTATTACACGTTAGCGTTCGCATTGCATGGAAGCATTGCGCTCATGAGAGCGCACTTCCATAGGCTCAAATGGGAGACTCGTTCTCATGCCATGAGAACCTAGCGCAGCGAAGGGGGTAAGTAGCGCAGCAATGGCAGCAAATGTAAATATATATGCAGTATATATATGATTATATACATATATATGTATGTGTTAATATGTGTATATATAACATATGTATATAAGCATATACATATATATTTACAGGGAACACACAGTTCCTCATAGACCGCAATGTAAAGGCACTTTTCAGTTTTTTTTCTAACACCCCACAGCCACCACAGCCCCCAACTTTTAACCCCTAAAAAATACTTTGTGCAGTTGTCTTTTATTTTATTATAAAAAACAACTAGACTCTTAAATTTAGGGCCAATTGGGGCACATTTAGAAAAACTTGTAATGGCTGGAATTTGCCTATTTACACGCGCGCGATAAATTAGCGCTACACTTGTAATCTGGCCCTTTGCCAACTGCTTTGTAACGGCCATTCGTCTGATGCTCTAACTTATGTCCTTACTATGTGTCACCAATGGTTGTCATATTTTTTTATCTCATGGTTTTCCAATAGTTTGATTGGATTTCCTGTTGTTCAGGGATATTAGTGATTTTTTATAGGATTATTGCATGTTAATGTATAATAGAAAAGGCACTGAGTAGTGAGGCTATCGTTTCTTGTTTGTTCTTACATAGCATCACATTGATAGCTTGCATTGCTACTTCTTCAACAAAGGATATCTGAAGAATGAAGATAATTAAATAATCGAAGTACATTGGAATGTTGTTTAAAATTGTATTCCCTGTCAGAATCATGAAAGAAAGATTTTGGGTTTCGTGTCCCTTTCATTATACATTCCTGCTAAACACACACCAATTTACCTATGGTTGTAATTAATAAAAGGTGCTATTTGTTGAATGCAGGAATTTAAATATAGCAATATATATATAGTTTATATATGTGTTTTTTTATAGCATCCAGAACTCAGCTCAAAAGCTAGTGATTTCTTTGTTTAGGGGAATGAGTAAGGTCCTGGTTTAAAATCCTGAATGAGCCCTATTTTGAAACATTTCTGTCACATTTTCCAAATATGAGCATTCTTGAAACTATATTCTCTAAACTGGGCCTCTTAGGTAATTAATAACAGTGACAGTTTTATAGATCCATTAATACTTGTAAATATCTTTAGAGTGAGTTATTGGCACATCTGTATTCAGTATTATTGGCACCATGGGTCAGAGGAAAGGTAAAATATTCTTTGTTTAATTGCCATTAAAAAATTCAGTACACAATTCAATGGATTGGATCTTATGTAATAATGTTTACAGGAATTCTATCAACAATGAATTTACCTTTCATCTAACCCATGGTGCTGATTATATTGAATACAGATGTGCTCATAAACAAACTTAAAAGTTATTTATGAAGCAGCAGTGGATTCAATAAATGGTCCAAGGCAGTGCTTCTCAAATTAACTGCAGCATTTAATTTTTGGTACATTCTTACTTATATCACATTTCAGACATTTTAATTTACTTCTGTTATCAAATGTTCTTCATTCTCTTGGTATCCTTTGTTGATAAGCATACCTATGTATGCTCCGGAGCAGCAATGCATTATTGGAATCTAGATGGTGATTGGTGGTTACACAAATATGGAACTTGTCATTGGCTCACCAGATGTGTTTAGCTAGCTTCCATAGTAGTGCATTGTTGTTCTGGAGCAGGCTTTAACTATGTGTTGTATCCCTGTGCATGAGTAAAACAAAATGCTTCAGAGCATTCTCTTTTTTTTTTCTTTCTTTGATGTCCTTTTAAACTATACATTATAGACACTCAAAGACACTCCTAATTGCACTCAGTGTCTGAAGATACTACAAGTGGGCCAAACATTGGTTACACTTAAAGGGACAGTCTAGTCAAGATTAAACTTTCATGATTCAGATAGAGCAAGCCATTTTAAGCAACTTTCCAATTTACTTTTATCATCCAATTTGCTTTGTTCTCTTAGTTTTCTTTGTTGAAAACTAAATCTAGGTAGGCTCATATGCTAATTTTTGAACCCTTGAAGGCCGCCTCTTATATCAGTGCATTTTGACAGTTTTTTTTTACAGCTAGACGTGGGTAGTTCATGTGTGCCATATACATAAACATTGTGCTCAGTCCTGTGGAGTTATTTATGAGTCAGCACCGATTGGCTAAAATGCAAGTCTGTCAAAAGAACTGAAATGAGGGGTCAGTCTGCAGAGGCTTAGATACAAGATAACCACAGAGGTAAAAAGTATATTAATATAAACATGTTGGTTATGCAAAACTGGGGAATGGGTAATAAAGGGGTTACCTATGTTTTTAAACAATACAAATTCTGGAGTAGACATTCCCTTTAACTTTTATTAATTGGGAAAAATTTGTTCTGACAATTAAAGTTGTGATCATTATATACACATCTTGAATGACATCACTAATTGGATTGTGTTCTCTGCCGGTGACACATGCTGTGACTAGTTTATGACTTTTCTTGTTGTTTGTCAGCCTAAGCAGTAAGTTATAGTAATATGTTTGTTATATGTCTTGGTTGCTATATGTCCCTCTGGGGGCAGTTGGGACACATTAAACAGATGTCTGACCTCTGTTTCATGAAGTCTTGCAGTAGCATTAACCAGCCACTCATAATGGCTGGTTATTTAATGTGCTCCCGTAAACGGGCAAATTTGTCATGCTCGTCCAGGAGATGAATTAAATATAAATCATTTTATTTTTAGAACGTTTCTTTAATAGTGTTCCAAAAGCTTAAAGGGGCAGTGAACATCAAAATTGCTATTGTTTAAAAAGATAGACAATGCCTTTACTACCCACTCCCCAGCTTTGCACAACCAACATTGTTATATTAATATACTTTATAACATTTAAACCTTTAAATGTCTGTCTGTTTCTAAGCCACTTCAGACAGCCTCTTATCACGTTTTTTTTTTATTAGCTTTTCACAACAGGAGACTGCTAATTCATGTGGGCTATATAGATAACATTGTGCTCACGCCTGTGGAGTTGTGCCTGACACTGCAGTCATTTTTCTAAAATGCAAGTCAATATATAATAAATAAATAGCCATGTGATCAGAAGGCAGTCAAAAGAAGCTTAGATATAAGGTAATCACAGAGGTAAAAAATGTATTAATATAACTGTGTTGTTGGTTTTGTAAAGTGATATATTTAGTAAGATTTGTGGCGTCATGACAGCAGATGGGAATTTATTTGTGCTTCGGACAGTGGGGAGGGAATGGGACTTATTATGTATAGATTCGCCTGTTGCAGTACTGAGCAACTATTGGTCAATAGGTGCATTTGGCCCTCAGAGGCTTCTCATGTGGACACATCTTGTCTATGGGCACAGTGACCTTCCGAAAGCCTAACAAATTGCTACTGTCTAATGAATAGGTTTGCTAAGTCCTGAAGTTACCTAGTTACCCATTAACTGAAAGTGGCCATCTGCTGCCTGAACCTTTAGGTGAGTTATTGCTGACCAGTGGAATTTATTGCTGGGGTCACACAGGTGAGAAGAGCTTGATTTACCTTCTGACATCTAATGAAGCCACTAAAAAAATGGTTTCTTTACTGTTCAGGAAAGGGAAATGGTAGAGAATGCTTTATTCATGGCTCCAGTCTACAGGGAAATAATAATACAAATAATATAGATTTCTGCTGTAGTTGACGGTTCTGGGTAAGAATATTTAAATGAGATTAACAGTGGTTGTAGTGCTAGACTAAAAAAAGAGGTGCAGACAAAGGGCTCCATTTATTAAGCAGCGAATACTGTTTCGGAGTCCCATCGTTACAGGCTCGTCTGAAACGGAAGTTAAGAAGCAGCGGTCACATGACCACTGCTCGTTAACCTCTCCGCCACCTTTTAGGTGGTGGATTGAAATCATACTGATCCGATATGATCGGGATGATTGACAGCCCCTGTTAGTGGCCGATTGGCCGCCAGTGAGCAGGGGTGGCATCGCACAACCATTTCACTAGAAATGCTTGTGCAATGATAAATGCTGATAGAGTATGCTGTCAGTATTTAGTGATGTTGGGTGGACATGATTCGCTATAGCCAACCATGACTGCTCGACATATGAAAAATCTACCCCAGAATTGCTATTGTTTTGTTCAACTGATTTGGATGCTCTTTGTGGCATTGTTTTCATGTATGCATAAGGAAAAATAGGGAACAAGTAATATCTATATATGCCTCACAGAAACAACAATATTATTAGGGGTAGTATCTCCCCAATATTGACCTCATAAATCATGAGGGGTGCTCTATGCCAGATATAACAAAAAGAAATTGGAAAAGGAAAAAGCAGCGGCACCTACAGAGCACTCAAATACCGCAACCCATTAATTAGTAAAGGCAAAGAGGGAAAAGAACCTCTCAGGTGTCAGGATGCCAGGAATCAGACTGAGACGAAAAGTGCAAAAATAATCACACCTTTATTAAAAGCAAAAAATATTAAAAAGTCCACAAAACAAATAACAAGCCAGGAATCAAAACCAGAGCTGGTAGTCAGACGAGCCGAGTCAGGAGCCAAGGCGAGTAGTCAGACGAGCCGGAATCAGGAACAAGGAGAACAGCAGAGTCAGGAACAAGCCATGGATCAGGAACTAGGAGGGACGTCAGCTAGCCAGGTAATACACAGGAGCTCTCACAAACAGGTCTGAGACAACGCAAGGGCAAAGCATACTGAACAGAGGCCCTTTAAATAATAAGTGATGACATCACAATTCTGAGACTGCATCCTGTCTCACACTGATGATGAACACCAGTCTGGCCATAAAAGGAAGTGCAGGAAATGAGCAGCATCACACAGTATGCACCAGAGTCAGGAAGAGAGGTGAGTAAAATGGCTGCCAGCAGCACATGGCAAACAAAGGAGGGAAAAAACCCTGACAGTACCCTCCCCTCAATGACCCCTCCCCCATGGGAGGACAAAAGGCTTATTGGGGAAACAGGCATGGAAGGCACGGAGGAGGGCGGGAGCATGAACATCAGAGGAGGGAACCCATGAACGCTCCTCCGGACCGTAGCCCCTCCAGTGAACCAAATACTGTACGGGGCCCCTGGACATATGAGAGTCAATAATGCTGCTGACCTCATACTCCTCAAGATAGGATGGGGACGAGGCAACACAGTGGTAAACTGATTACAAACCAATGGTTTCCAGAGGGAGACATGAAAAACATTGGAGATGTGCATTGCAGGAGGAAGGTCAAGAGCATAGGCCACAGGATTGACCCGTCGGAATATTCAAAAAGGACCAACATAACGGGGAGACAGTTTATTGGAAGGCACACAAAGGTTCAAGTTGCGGGAGGACAGCCAAACTCTCTCACCAACCTGGTAGGAAGGCGCGGGCAGACGCCTACGATCGGCCTGGAACTTTTGGCGCTGTATAGAACGATGAAGGCAATTCTGAATCTGCACCCACGTGGAACGGAGTTGCTGGAGATGCTCCTCCAAAGCCGGAATACCCTGAGACATTAATGAATCGGGAAACAAGGATGGTTGAAACCCATAATTCGCCATGAACGGGGATAACTTGGAGGAAGCATTAATAGCACAATACAAGCAAACTCTGCCCAAGTTAACAGTTCAGACCAATTATTGTGGTGATCTGAGACATAGCAATGGAGGAACTGTTCCAGAGCTTGATTAGACCGTTGCGCAGCCCCATTGTATTGAGGGTGACATGCCGAGGAGAAGGAAAGATGGATCCCCATTTGAACACAAAAGGAATGCCAAAATGGCAGACCTCCTGGGCAAAAATTGAAGCAAGCGGTAGGCAACTTCTTCAAGGGAATGCAATGTGACATTTTAGAAAAACAGTCAACCGCCATAGGGATAACAGTATTGCCATTGGAAACAGGAAGCTCGACAATGAAGTCCATGGAAAGATGTGTCCAAGGACGCTCACCATTAGCAATAGGTTGAAGAAGAACCACAGGAAGACGTTGAGGAGTCTTATTCTGTGCACAAACTGAGCAGGAGGCAACATACGCAGCAACATCAGAACGAAGACCTGGCCACCAGAATTGTCGAGTGAGAGACCAAATCATTTGGTTCTTGCCTGGGTGACCTGCGGCTTTAGGATAGTGGTAAGTGTGCAAAAGTTTAGTTTGAAGATTCTCAGGAACAAAACACTTACCACTACGTTTCTCAGGAGGTGCATTGGTTTGTGCAGCCAGGATCTCCTCCCCCAAGGGAGTAGTCAAATTAGTTCATATGGTAGCCAAAATATGGTCAGGAGGTATAACTGGAGTAGGTACAGACTCCTCCTTGGACAGAGGGGAAAATTGTCGAGAGAGGGCATCAGCCCTAACATTCTTACTACCAGGCAGGTAGGAGACCACATAATTAAACTGAGACAAAAATAGTGCCCATCTTGCCTGTCGGGGCGACAAACGTTTTGCTTCAGATAGATAAGTTAAATTCTTGTGGTCAGTAAGAATAAGCACTGGCACGCTAGTACCCTCGAGAAGATGCCTCCATTCCTTGAGTGCCAAAATTATGGCCAGTAATTCCCTGTCGCCAATTTCACAATTGCACTCCGCTGGAGACAATTTCCTAGAAAAGAAACCACACGGATGCAAGGAACCGTCAGGCATAGGACATTGAGACAAGAGGGCACCTACTCCAGTCTCAGATGCATCGACCTCAAGAACGAAAGACAGGACAGGGTTAGGATGAGCCAGAACTTTAGCGGCAGCAAAGGCAGTTTTAAGACTATCAAAGGCCTTAATGGCAGTAGGTAACCAATGGAGTGGATCATTCTCTTTACGGGTCATGTCTGTGATAGGTTTGACCAAGGAAGAAAAGTTTTTTTAATTATAATTTTTATTAGGGAAACACAGGTTCAAACAAATAAATATAAGTACATACAGCATCGGGTTACACAAATATCTCTCATATTCTGATATTTGTACCATATAACTGAGATCAGCATACTATCAGAGAATGATACAATTGCAATTAAGTGATACCAAAAAGAAAACAGTATAGTAATAACAAAAAAAGTTCCCAAGTATATTCTTAACAAAGCCTGTTAAGCT
This sequence comes from Bombina bombina, assembly GCF_027579735.1. Lineage (NCBI taxonomy): Eukaryota > Metazoa > Chordata > Amphibia > Anura > Bombinatoridae > Bombina > Bombina bombina. Next base: position 42,782,887 of record NC_069504.1, on the reverse strand, counting down.
TACTAAACAAATACAGGAATTGAATGACTTTTTGGCTGTGTATGAGCTGTACATTTTTAAATACAAAACAAATCAAATACCCTTTAGAGTCAGAAGAGTGTTTCTAAATTAAGAAACGATCATTAAATTAACATAATTATACCGATCAGAAAGATGTCCCTGGGTAGCAAGAAAAGCTGGCTTGATACAATAGAGAGACACTAATCCCCGTCCCTCCTATTTAATGACTCAACCAGAGCCTACCACCCTTTTTTCTTACTTATTTAACTAAAATTTAAATATATTGACCAAAGTCTACCGCCCTGTTCAATATTTGACAATTATGGCCTTCCTTATCTGCTTTTATACTTTTAAACCATTTATTCCTGATCCTACCGCCTATGGTGATCACTTCTATGTCATAGAATCCATTATAGGACATGTGATTTTATCCATTATTTTGATTGGCCTCCCCCCCCCCCCCGCAGAGAAAGAGAAGAAGAAAAAAGAAAGGAAAAGAGAAACAGAAAGAGAAAAAAAAACAAAAAACAAATTGAAGCTACCGCGCCCCCAATAATACTAGTTCAGAATTTCTGAATGGAAAAATCATATGATCTATTTCGGCTACCGAAAAAATCTTAATAAATAAAGACCACTTTATAAAAAACTTTCTTATGTCCTCTTCATCCTTCATATTTGTATCTGTCTGTTCTAGTATACACTGTTTTTTTAGGTAGTCTTTGACCTCCGCAACCGTAGGGATTGCTTTCAATTTCCACTTTTTGAAAATTAGGTATCTGGCTGCAGCAACTGTCATATTGATTAGCTTATGTTGAGGGTATGGTTTTCCCCTCTCTGCCATTAAAAAAACAATGTAACTCAAAGATAGATCCAGAGGGAAAATCTTAACAGTATTTTTTAGCCAGTATTCCACTTTTATCCAGAATTGACCTATTCTCGGGCAGCTCCAAATCATATGGACCAGATTGGCCGCCGGTTTTGAACATTTTGGACATTTATTGAAGTCTAGGTTCCCGCATCTGAGGCCTTTCTCGGGGGTAAAGTATGTCCTGTATAAAAGTTTAACCTGTGATTCCCTCCATGTAGAGGAAAGTGTAGTCTGAGCTATTCTTGTGATGGAGCCCTGAACCAAGTGTACCTCTATATTACTTTCTGGTATCAAAATATTCCATTCTGCCGCGAGTTTCTCCAAATTTAGATTACCCTTGAGAGAGGCCAGAAGGTGGTAGCATGGAGATATAGACACCCGTCCCTTTTCCACCATAGCTAACCACCCCTCTAGTTCCCCCCAGGACCATGAGCTATTCACCTCCCTCTGTAGCTCCACCACAAAATGTCTGGCTTGCAGATACGTAAAAAATTCTTTGTTTGGAAGATCAAACTCTTGCCTAAGCACTTCATAAGTTTTTACCACTTGGTTTTCCCTATCCATAAACTGGATGGCCCTGTTCAATCCTACACTATGCCATCTTTGGAATATTGCTGACTCAAGACCCGCCAAGAATTTGGGATTGCCTAAAAAAGGAACAAACTTTGATGTATTACAATTCAACGCCAATAACTTACCCATTTTCCACCAACTCTGAATAGGGTTGTAAATTGTTTTAAATGTCTTCAACTCCTGCGGAATTAGGCTAGGTTTGCAATGTATCAATGCTACTGGCGAAAATGGATAACATATGCTGTTCTCAACTTCATTATTTGTAACATAATCTTTTGCATAGATCCAGTCTGCCACTATGCGTGCAAGATAGACATAATTATACAATCTCACATCTGGTAGTGCAAACCCCCCTTTATTTCGTGGTAAATGTAATTTGGCAAAGGCAATTCTAGGCTTTTTATTCTGCCATATGAATCTTCTCAGGGCTATATTCATCAACTTAATATCTTTCCCTTTAAGTATTACCGGAACATTTTGCAAGATATATAGCAGTTTCGGGAGTAGAACCATTTTAAACAAAGCTATTCTGCCTGAGATAGATAAAGGAAGACTTTGCCAGTTTGTTAATGTCTGTTTGATCTCGCATAGTATTGGGGGAATATTTAGCTCGTATAATTTCTCTATATTCGATGGTACTAGTATACCCAGATATTTGAATGCATCTGTGACTATCTTGAAAGGTATATTTGATGGTGAATCTATCTTTTTCCTTAACCAGAGAAATTCTGATTTTGAAGTGTTGACTTTGTACCCAGAAAAAGATCCAAATTGTTTGATAATTAATAATAATTTTGCCAAGTTATCTTTGATATTTGATATATACAAAAGAATATCATCCGCATATAATGCGATTTTGAGCTCCTTTTTCTGCAGTCTTATACCTTCCAGCCGATGTCTCACCATGATTGCTAGGGGTTCTATAGCTATGTCAAAGAGCAAGGGAGAGAGAGGACATCCCTGTCGCGTTCCCCTCTCCAGAATGATCTCTGGAGAAAGGATGCCATTCACTGACAGACTCGTGCGAGGTTTATTATACAAATTCCCTATAAATTGACAAAAATTACCCAGAAAACCAAATTTGGAGAGAGTCTCAGTTATATGATCATGATGCACCGAGTCAAATGCCTTTTCTGCATCAATTGATATGACTGCCTGATCAGGGATGTCCTGCCTCTCCCCGCTCCCCGCACTCTCCCTTAGTTTAAAATAATCTACACTCAACAAGACTTCTCTTATTTTTGCCGATGAATTCTGTTTGTGCAGAAACCCTGCTTGATCCTTGTGTATAATGGTAGGTAGAATAAGTTGTAACCTGTTTGCTAAGATAGAGGACAAGATCTTGTAGTCTGTATTTAACAGCGCTATAGGTCGGTAAGATTCTTTCACTCTAGGATCTTTTCCCTGTTTCAGTATTAATATTGTGTTTGATGCTGAGAAAGATGGGGGGATTGGTAGCCCATCTATATATATTGCATTATATAGTCTACAGAGATTGGGAACTATTAGAGGTAAGAGAATTTTATAAAATTCACTGGGTAATGAGTATGGTCCTGGTGCCTTATCTAGTGCCAGTTTGGTTATAACTTTCTCTATTTCTGGTTCACTAATAGGAGCATTTAGCATCTCCATTTCATCTGATATAAGTGTTGGAACCGTCAGCTGGCTCCAGAATTGAGCAGATTGGATCTTGTCTGATTTTTTTAGGGAGTAAATCTCTTGATAATATGTTAAGAGAAGATCTGCTATCTCTTCTGACCTAGTTATTGTTCTCCCTTCCTTTTGTAAAGAATCAATCACTACTGAACCCTTTGCCCCTTTTACTAACTTAGCGAGGAGTTTCCCTGACTTGTTTCCAAATCTATAGAATTTGGCTTGGAATTTTAATTCTTTTTGTGTAGCCTGGTGGGTTAACTATGTATCTCTCTCATTTTTGGTGTTTATATATTTTAGCCAGTTTGCCCTTGTTTTCATTGAGAGATAGTGATTATAAGCATTAGTCACTGAACTAATCACTTCTTTCTCTCTGGTTTTGATTTTTTTCTGAATGTTAGCTGTGTATGAAATTATTTCTCCCCTCAAAACCGCTTTTGCGGCCTCCCAAAATACCACGGGGCGATTATAGTAGTCAGCATTATGGTCCGCGTATTCTTCGAATTTCGCATTGAGACAGTTTTTTAATTTTAAATCTTTTAATAAATAAGTGGGAAAATAAAACCGAGCCTGTTTGAATCTCCTTTCGGGATCCTGAATCTGAAAAACAATAGGGGCATGATCAGAAAGAGATATGGGTAAGATCTCTGCCTTCACTTTTAGTTTTAAAAGCCTGACATCCACGAGAAATAGGTCAATTCTGGAAAATGATTTGTGGGCCTTCGATAGGCAGGTGAAATCTCTTGTATCCGGATTTTGGAGTCTCCAGATATCTTTTACTGCCAGATTCTGTATTATTTTTTTTGATAATCTTAGCTTCCAATTTATCTCTTTTATTTTTTGATTGATTGGGAGTTCGTCTCAGCCTGTCTAGCGGATATTGTGGGGCCATATTAAAATCGCCTCCGCAAACCAAAAAGCCTTCCTGAAAGAGCATAATCTTAGTTTGTAACGAGTCCCAGAACCTTGGGTCTATGACATTGGGTGCATAAATGTTACACAGTGTATAAACAATTTTTGCTACTTTAATTTTCAACAGAATATATCTTCCCTCTGGATTTACCTCAGTACTGAGGATCTCCAAACCATTAGTAATTATCTTTTTCCCCAAAAGTATAGCCACTCCTCTTTTCCTATTTAGACTAGGGCTAGCCACCACCTCTTTTACCCAGAATTTCTTTAATTTCATCGTTTCCTCCAATTTTAGATGCGTTTCTTGGAGGAATACTATATCAGAATTTATCTTCCTTAATTGGTTTAAAATTGTTTTCCTTTTAATAGGGGATGTGAGACCTCCAATGTTCCATGAAACAAATTTAATACTCTCTATCCTTGACATTCTCTAAAATATGGCAACACGGAGCCAAACACAGAGAAAAAAAAAAAAAAAAACGGAGAAGGGGGGAAAAAGAAGGAAAGAAGAGAAGAGCAGGGGGGGAGGGACGGGGAAGGGAAAAACCGCAGAGGGGAAACTCTTAGTCTGTAGTCTAACACGATGCCGCTACCCCCCATGTAGTTTTATATCAATTTATCACTTACTCAGAGATATTTAATTTGACTAGGAGTTCACTTGCCTCTATAGCCGTGTCAGCAAAATAAACTTCATCCTTAACCCAGACTTTGAGTTTTGCCGGAAAGACCAAGGTAGCCCTTTTACCTAGATTAATAAGTTTGGTACATGTTGGGGATAGCTCCCTTCTTTTGGTTGCTGTCTCTGCAGAAAAATCTTGGAACAGAAAGATATTGTTATTCCCCAGTGTGATTGACTGATTTTTACGGTAATATTGAAAAATGGTAATTTTGTCCTGAAAGTTCAGTAGCTTGGCTATTACTGGTCTCGGCCTGCCTTTACCTTTGTTATCCATATCAAATCTCCCTATTCTATGGGCTCTTTCAACTATAATTCTAGGGTATGTATTGGGAATTTTGAGAAGCTGGACTAGTGTTACAGAGATAAAATTATTCAGATCTTCATACTGCTTTTCCTCTGGGACCCCAATAATTCTAAAATTATTCCGCCTGGAGCGGTTTTCTAAATCCTCCAATTTAAACTGAATTTTTTCAAGTAATGCATCATTAGATTTGGATTTTGCGCTCTGAGTTACTACATTATCTTCAAGATCTGAAACCCTTTGTTCAAGCTCCTGTATTCTGTTGGCAAATTGTCTGAGCTCCTGTGAAAGCGACATAATGTCTTGCTTGATTTCTAATTTTAGAGTATCAAATTTAGGGGCTAGGGCTTTTGAGATGCTATCTACCAAGGCTAGGGTGTTTACCGCCAAATCGGCAGAAGTATTTATTGTGCTTTTTATTTTCCTGTCCTTATTTCTGTTCGCCATGATTGGGGAGGGGGTTTTACCGTGAATATTAAGAAATTTATCCATGTGCAGTGAATCAAACTAGTGATTAGGGGGGGGATATTCCCCCAGCTCTACAGTTATCTTGGTGAAAGAAAGAAAAAAAAAAAAAAAAAAAAATGGGGGGGGGGGATAAGAGAAAGAGTGAAGGGAGAGTGATTAAGGTATTAATGTGTTATTAGTGAAGCAGTGTCAAGTGAGAGAGAAACAAAAGAAAAAAAAAAAAAAAAAACCCCAGTGAATAAAAGCTAGAACCGGCAGGGAACCAGTTCTGAATTAGTGAATCTAGGTTTAACCCCTTATCTTCCCCTATGGACTCGTATTTAACTCTTAACAGATAAAACTTTTCTGATGTCCTGCCTTTAATTCACTTATTGGTTTGAGAACCTTTAACCACCAATCCACGTAAGATGCTTTTACAAGTAAACCTCAGTCTTTTCTTGCTACCCAAACGGGGCTGCTATCGATCTTTTAAGGAGGACCCAGAAGAGAAACAGAGCAATAACAGAAACAATTTCAGTAGTCTTAACGCTTCTTTAAATTGCCACTTTAGAGAGAGGCCTAGGAAATTCTAAGTTTATTCTTTAATCGGTTATTCTATAAGTCTCATAAAGTTTTCCTTTCACTTATTTTCCTAAACTGAGGGATCTACTATATAGATAAACTTTTAGTTATGCTATTGTTTTTCTTTGATCTGAACACAGAGTATGTCTGTCTTAACAGGGAAGTAGTTTTTACTCGATCAGAATTTCTTTTAGTCCTCTGAACTTAAGGATGTCAATCAGAATATACTAATTTTGTTTATTCCCAGGATGTTCACAAGTATGTAATTAAATAAGATGGACATGAATATCAGTATTGTGCCATATTTTCATAATTAATACCTTAAACAAATAACATTTTAGGGATTTGTACCACAACTTTTTCAGGATCAGTAACAATTTTCTTTGTAAATCTTTACTTCACCCTCTACAGATACCTTCTGATACCTGAAAATTTCCCTTTTTCTTTTCTGATTTGTGCCTGACAGTATGTTTAAAGCTGATATGTTTATATAGATATTTTTCAGGAATTCTCTAAGAAAAGTAACGATTTAAGGATATCTAAGATCAGGCAGCTTAAAGATAGATAGACAGTTTTTCTTGTATTGTTTCAACATTCATTCCTGTTATAGGCAAGTTATTATAATGTGTTGGCAGTAGTGTCTGCAGTTAACCAGATATGTATGCCCTAGATTTTATTTATCTCAGAATACCTTCCGTTGCATATAATCTTTAAAGGTACAGATGTTCTGAGGGTGATTTTGGGGTGGATTATACCTACTATTAAGATTGCTTTGTCCCTACTCTAACTAATGTGATAAATACTATTAGTACACTTAGTTATAGAATATCAGTATAATCAATGAACCCCATCTTGCAATTATCTGTCTGTAACAAACTTATACTGTTCTAGGGAGATAGGGCTGAGATGGGTTCTTTTACAGTATGTCCAGTAAACTCAGACTCTATTAATCCCAAGACTAGTGAGGAAAATAAGGATTAGTTACCAGTTTGATACAGAAATATACAATGTTACATTTAGCAAGGCATCTTTCCCTTCTCAAACAGCATGTCAATGCTCTATTACAGTCACTTTTATTCTGTCCAATATTGCCTTATACTGTTCCTTCTTACAATAATGTTCTTCAATTAGGAGCCCTGAATAGATCTGATTAGTATACTATTTGCAGTGGTTTCCAATAGACCATACAGGGGAGAAAAACAATCAAACAGTACTTTACCACCGGCCACTCTGTTTCTTCGTATTCAGCCTTTTCTTTGTAGGGAAAGTGCCAAACGCAACCCCCCACTTATCTCAAAACGGGATTTACCCGTGGACTCCAGACTCTGAAACAGTCTCCTCACCTCCTCTCGCGCAGCACCGGTGGGAGAGGAGGAGAGACAAAGCAGAGCTGAGGTCGTCGCCGACGGAGAGACTACCGCAGAGTCTCTGATGCAACTGTATCCAGGCCGCACTTTGCTCCGGTCGGCTTCTCCTACGTTACAGCAGATGCGCCTCGGCTCCAACTAGTGACGCCACCGGTCTCCAACGCCGGTTCCAATGTGCGGCTGCGGTAAGTTTAGCTGGGTTCGTGCCGTCTCGGTTTTTCCTGCCCATCCGCGGGGCCAATGTATTCGTTAAAGGTGAGCTCCCTTTCCTCTGTTTTGCGTCTCAGCAGCCCAGGTAAGGGATCCTTTAGCAGCGTCTCAGGTATGCTTTAACAGCTTGTTTAGTAAATGCCGAGTTAAACAGTTCTTCTGTTTTCCCCGTAATTATGCTTTTAGGGGTATAAGTGACATATAATACTGACTCCCAGGAGTGCCTTTGAAGAATAAAAATTACTCCAGCCCACCTCTCACGCAGCACCGGTGGGAGAGGGGGTTCTTGCGACCAGGAAAATGTCCTTTGAATTAGAGGCTTTATTCTGATGTTCTTTGACGAATGTGTATCCTTTAGTCTGAGCGTTAGCAGTGCAGTGGATTTCTCACTGCCAAGGTTCCGGCAGCGATGTAGCAGGCTGTCCAGGTAGCTATCCCAAGTACTTGGGGTTAGGCGCGGGAAAAACCCCTCCAGAAGCTTAGGGACTGGAGTTCTCTGAGCCAGCACTCTCCAGGTGCGCTTAGCTCCTCCTCCGGAAACCGGCCAGGAAGAAAAGTTTTTAATAAACTTTCTATAGTAATTGGCAAACCCCAAAAAACGTTGAATAGACCGAAGACCAACTGGACGAGGCCACTGCAGAACTGCAGATAACTTGTCAGGATCCATGGAGAACCCTGCAACTGAGATAACATAACCTAGGAAGGTTACTTGAGTCTGATGGAACTCACATTTCTCGAGTTTACAAAACAGGCCGTTCTCACGTAGTCTCTGAAGAACCCGTGTAACATCAGAACGATGAGCCTCAAGTGTGGGTGAGTGTATGAGGATGTCGTCTAAGTACACCACAACACACTGTTGCAACATATCTCGTATGACATCATTAATAAATTCCTTTAAAACAGCAGGAGCATTACATAGGCCAAAGGGCATTACAAGTTACTCATAATGCCCGCTCCTGGTGTTAAATGTTGTTTTCCATTCGTGGCCCTCCTTGATCCTAACGAGATTGTACGCTCCTCTCAAATAAACTTTAGTAAAGACTGTAGCTCCCTTGAGGCGGTCAAAGAGTTCCGTAATGAGCGGAATAGCGTAAACATTCATAATGGTAAGACGATTAACACCCCTATAATCGATGCATGGGCATCTATTTATCAAGCCGTCAACTTACTTGTATTCGACGGCTCCAATACGCTCGCCTAAGATCGCCTAACATCGCTGCCGGGGACCTGAATACGTTCTCCAAAATTACCAAAAAAGCTGTAAAAATGCTGTGCACCAAGTCCCGGGCGATGAGCAGCGGACTGTTGTTAACTAACAGTCATCGATCTCGCTGCTCTGCGGCTTTTTCACAGCTTTATTGGTACCCTGTCACTAAACACCCACACTATGCTATACTGTTTTACCCCCTATACCGCCGCTCACGTATCCGCCGCAACTAAATAAAGTGTTTAACCCCTAAACCGCCGCTCCCGGAGCCCACCGCCACCTATATTATACTTATTAACCCCTAATCTGCCCCCCTACACCGCCGACACCTACATTATACTTATTAACCCCTAATCTGCTGCACCGCCACTGCCGCCACCTACCTACATTTATTAACCCCTAATCTGCCGCCCCCAACGTCGCCGCCACTATATTAAATTTATTAACCCCTAAACCTAAGTCTAGCCCTAACCCTAACACCCCCTAACTTAAATATAATTTAAATAAATTCCTAGCATTAAATAAATGATTCCTATTTAAAACCTAAATACTTACCTGTAAAATAAACCCTAAGATAGCTACAATATAACTAATAGTTACATTGTAGCTATCTTAGGGTTTATTTTTATTTTACAGGCAAGTTTGTATTTATTTTAACTAGGTACAATAGTTATTAAATAGTTATTAACTATTTAATAACTTCCTAGTTAAAATAAATACAAATATACCTGTAAAATAAAACCTAACCTACGTTACAATTACACCTAACACTACACTATAATTAAATTCATTCCCTAAACTAAATACAATTAAATACAATTAAATAAAATTATCTAAAGTACAAAAACAAACAAACACTAAATTACAGAAAATAATAATCAAATTACAAGATTTTTAAACTAATTACACCTAATCTAATCCCCCTAACAAAATAAAAAAGCCCCCCCAAAATGAAAAAAGCCCTACCATACACTAAATTACAAATAGCCCTTAAAATGGCCTTTTGCGGGGCATTGCCCCAAAGTAATCAGCTCTTTTACCTGTAAAAAAAATTACAAACCCCCCCAACATTAAAACCCACCACCCACACAACCAACCCTACTCTAAAACCAACCCAATATCCCCTTAAAAAAACCTAACACTAACCCCTTGAAGATCACCCTATGGTGAGAAGTCTTCACCCAACCGGGCCAAAGTCCTCAACGAAGCTGGCAGAAGTGGTCCTCCAGACGGGCAGAAGTGGTCCTCCAGACGGGCAGAAGTCTTCATCCAGACGGTATCTTCTATCTTCATCCATCCGGCGCGGAGCAGCTCCATCTTCAAGACATCCGACGCGGAGCATCCTCTTCATCCGACTTCTTCTTCAACAATGACGGTTCCTTTAAGTGACGTCATCCAAGATGGCATCCCTTCAATTCCGATTGGCTAATAGAATGCTATCAGCCAATCGGAATTAAGGTAGGAAAATCCTATTGGCTGATGCAATCAGCCAATAGGATTGAACTTCAATCCTATTGGCTGATCCAATCAGCCAATAGGATTGAGCTTGCATTCTATTGGCTGTTCCAATCAGCCAATAGAATGCCAGCTCAATCAGCCAATCGGAATTGAAGGGACGCCATCTTTTTTGTTACAGGTAAAAGAGCTGATTACTTTGGGGCAATGCCCCGCAAAAGGCCCTTTTAAGGGCTATTTGTAATTTAGTGTAGGGTAGGGCTTTTTTAATTTTGGGGGGGGGGGCTTTTTTAACTCAGGTTAGGTTTTATTTTACAAGTAAGTTTGTATTTATTTTAACTAGGTAGATTAGTTAGTAAATAGTTATTAACTATTTACTAACTACCTAGCTAAAATAAATACAAATTTACCTGTAAAATAAAACCTAACCTGAGTTAGACTAACACCTAACCTTACACTACAATTAAATAAATTACATTAATTAAATACAATTGCCTAAATTACAATAAAAACCAAAACACTAAATTACACAAAATAAAACACTAACCCCCGAAGATCCACTTACAGTTTTGAAGACCGGACATCCATCCTAAACGAAGCCGGGAGAAGTCTTCATCCAAGCAGCAAGAAGTCCTCAACGAAGCCGGGAGGAGTCTTCATCCAAGCCGGCAGAAGTGGTCCTCCAGACGGGCAGAAGTCTTCATCCAGACGGCATATTCTATCTTCATTCTTCCGACGCAGAGCGGGTCCATCTTCAAGACATCTGGCGCGGAGCATCCTCTTCTTACGACGCCTTTTCTGGAATGAAGGTTCCTTTAAGTGACATCATCCAAGATGGCGTCCCTTGAATTCTGATTGGCTGATAGAATTCTATCAGCCAATCGGAATTAAAGGCGAAAAAATTCTATTGGCTGATGCAATCAGCCAATAGGATTGAGCTTCAATCCTATTGGCTGATCCAATCAGCCAATATTATTGAGCTCGCATTCTATTGGCTGATTGGAACAGCCAATAGAATGCAATCTCAATCCTATTGGCTGATTGCATCAGCCAATAGGATTTTTTCACCTTTAATTCCGATTGGCTGATAGAATTCTATCAGCCAATCGGAATTCAAGGGACGCCATCTTGGATGACGTCACTTAAATGAACCTTCATTCCAGAAGAGCCGTCGTAAGAAGAGGATGTTCCGCGCTGGGTGTCTTGAAGATGGAGCCGCTCGCCGCCGGATGGATGAAGATAGAAGATGCCGTCTGGATGAAGACTTCTGCCCGTCTGGAGGACCACTTCTGCCGGCTTGGATGAAGACTTCTCCCGGCTTTGTTGAGGACTTCTTGCCGCTTGGATGAAGACGTCTCAAAGGCTTCGTTGAGGAAGGATGTCCGGTCTTCAAAACTGTAAGTGGATCTTCGGGGGTTAGTGTTAGGTTTTTTAAGGGTTTATTGGGTGAGTTTTATTTTTAGGTTAGGGTTTGGGCACTTGAAAAAGAGCTAAATGCCCTTTTAAGGGCAATGCCCATCCAAATGCCCTTTTCAGGGCAATGTGGAAGCTTAGGTTTTTTTAGTTCGGATTTTATTTGGGGGGTTGGTTGTGTGGGTGGTGGGTTTTACTGTTGGGGGGTTGTTTGTATTTTTTTACAGGTAAAAGAGCTGATTTCTTTGGGGCAATGCCCCGCAAAAGGGCCTTTTAAGGGCTATTGGTAGTTTAGTTTAGGCTAGGGTTTTTTTTTATTTTGGGGGGCTTTTTTATTTTGATAGGGCTATTAGATTAGGTGTAATTAGTTTAAATATCTGAAAATTTCTTTTTTTATTTTGTGTAATTTAGTGGGGTTTTTTTTGTAATTTAGGTAATTGTATTTAATTTAGGTAATTGTATTTAATTAATATAATTTATTTAATTGTAGTGTAAGGTTAGGTGTTAGTGTAAGACAGGTTAAGTTTTTTTCACAGGTAAATTTGTATTTATTTTAGCTAGGTAGCTAGTAAATAGTTAATAACTATTTAGTAACTATTCTACCGTATTAAAATAAATACAAACTTGCCTGTGAAATAAAAATAAACCCTAAGCTAGCTACAAAGTAACTATTGGTTATATTATAGCTAGCTTAGGGTTTATTTTACAGGTAAGTATTTAGTTTTAAATAGGAATTATTTAGTTATTAATAGTAGGTTTTAATTAGATTTTTTAAAATTATATTAAAGTTAGGGGGTGTTAGGGTTAGATTTAGGGTTAGGTTTAGGGGTTAATATGTTTATTATAGTGGCGGCGATGTCGGGAGCGGCAGATTAGGGGTTAATAATTTTATTTTAGTGTTTGCAATGCAGGAGGGCCTCGGTTTAGGGGTTAATAGGTAGTTTATGGGTGTTAGTGTACTTTTTAGCACTTTAGTTATGAGTTTTATGCTACAGCTTTGTAACGTAAAACTCATAACTACTGACTTTTGAGTGCGTTACGAATCTTGCGGGAAAAGGCTGTACCGCTCACTTTTTGGCTTCCCAGAAAAAGCTTGTAATATCGGCGCTATGGAAGTCCCATTGAAAAAAGACTTTACGCAAATTGCGTAAGTTAATTTGCGTTACGGCCAAAAAAGTGTGCGGGGCAGCTTTTTTGACAAGACTCGTAATAGCAGCGGTAGTGAAAAAGCAGCGTTATAACCCATAACGCTGCTTTTTCACTCATAACGCAAAACTTGTAATCTAGCCGAAAGACATTGCTGGATCATTATTGTATAGTGTAAATTTTTGCATTTCATACCTGCAGAGTATTTGTTTTTTGTAAGAGGGCCCGCTAGTTTATTATTGTTAGACACATGCAAGCAGTGTTGTTGTTTTTTGCATTTGTCGAAACCCAAATACGTGTCTGCTTCCTTCTAAAGTTTCATTAACTGGTACAATAAAGATTTGTGTCTATCAACTACTGAGCAAAACAAGGAATTAAATAACTACTGTATTAGTTTAAAGTTACATTTATACAGCTTGTACTTGACACAAGGTGCTATTTCATACGCATGATAGAAAACATTTAGTACAAGGGACAGTGTACACCCACATTTTTATTGTTTAAAAAGATAGATAATCCCTTTATTACCTATTCCCCAGTTTTGCATAACCAACACGGTTATATTAATATACTTTTTACCTCTGTAATTACCTTGTATCTAAGTCTCTGCAGACTTCCCCCAATCTCAGTTTTTTTTTTGCCAGACTTGCATTCTAGCCAATCAGTGCTGACTCCTAGCTAACTTCACAGGAGTGAGCACAATGTTATATTTATGGCACAAATTAATTCACGCCCTCTAGCTGTAAAAAACTGTCAAATGCATTCAGGTAAGAGGCGGCCTTCAAGGGCTGCAAAATTAGCATATGAGCCTTCCTAGGTTTAGCTTTCAACTAAGAATGCCAAGAGAACAAAGCACAATTTATGATAAAATTAAATTGGAAAGTTGTTTAAAATGACATGCCCTATCTGAATCATGAAAGTTTATTTTTTACTAGACTGTCCCTTTAAGTAAAAAGAAATCCTTTATATTGTAATATTACTTCCAGCTATTGGGTATTTGTTTTAATTTAAAGCCAGCTTTTGATCCAGAACTTGGTATAAGGTTACATGTATGACGGATGGTCTGATTGCACAACAATAATCCAAAGCATCTGATAGCGCCAATCACACACAGTTTATAGATCAGTTGGCTGGGAGGGATGTTATTTATAACATGAATTTCTTCTAATAAATCTGTTTCCATTTTGTAATCTCTTAATCACCAGGTTTCCCATTAGAATTGTTAGCATTGTTTAAATATTAAAACCCTGAAGGTCTGATTGATGCATTCCACAACTAATCAAACATTACCGCACTGCCACTTGTGTCTATCCTGCAAGATTTAATTTGTACAAACACGCAGCCACGGGACAAGAAGAGACAATAAAACCAGAGTTATTTGTCTGATGCAGAGACTTATATATTGTGTAGAGGATCAGCCTATTTAAAGGGATAATAAAGTCAAATTAAAACTTTCATGATTTAGATAGGGCATGCAATTGTAAACAACTTTCTAATTGTCTTTTATCATCAAATTTGTTCTCTTGTTATTCTTAATTGAACGCTAAACCTAGGTAGTCTCATATGCAAATTTTGAAGCCCTTGAAGGTTGCCTCTCATCCAAATGCATTTGACAGTTGTACACAGCTAGAGGGCGTTAGTTCATGTGTTTCATATAGATATACTAATGTAATGTTAGGTTTTTTATTTTTAATGTAATGTTAGTTTTATTTTTGGTAACTTAAGTGGTGTTAGGTTATGGTTGTTAGGGGGGTTAACTGGATAGTGGTTTAGAGGTCAGTGGGTACTTTACGATGGGGGTTGTGGTGGTTTAGGGGTGTGATGTGGGGGTGCTACGGTGTAGGGGTTAATAGTGTAGTGGGGACTTTGAGTTGGGCTAGTATATTCTGCTTTTTGCTCGCATTGGGTTATCCCGTAAACAAAACATGTTAATTTTCAACTTGTAATACGAGCGGTACACAATGCACGTAGGGGACATTCTTCTTGGGGCCATCCTGGGAGATTGTGACCACGGACGCAAGTCTATCAGGATGGGGAGCTGTTTGTGCCAGACAGGCTCAGGGCAGGTGGACTCGAGAGGAGTCAACTCTACCGATAAATATTCTGGAACTTCAAGCGATATTCAATGCGCTGAAGGCTTGTCCCGATTCATCAGATTCCAGACGAACAACCTCGGTGGCTTACATAAACCATCAGGGGGAAACGAGAAGCTCCCTTGCCATGAGGTCTCAGAGATCCACATTCCGGGTGTGGACAACTGGGAAACAGATTTTCTCAGCAGACAATCGTTTCATCCGGGGGAATGGTCTCTCCATCCCGAAGTTTTTACGAAGATCTGCATCAGATGGGGGACACTGGAGATAGACCTCATGGCATCCAGACTCAAATTCAAGCTATCAAGATATGGGTCACGGTCCAGGGATCCCCAGGCGGAACTGATAGATGCCTTGGCGGTCCCTTGGGAGTTCAATCTAATGTACAAATTTCCACGGCTGCCACTTCTCCCTCGAGTGGTGGCCGCATCAAACAGGAGCAGACTTCAACCATTCTGATTGCTCCGTTGTGGCCACGGAGGACCTAGTTTGCGGATCTGGTGGGGATGTTGTCATCTCCTCCATGGTGGTTACCCTGTCGCAGGAATCTGCTGGTGCAGGGTCCTTTTCTCCACCAAAATCTCGATTCTCTGAGGCTAACTGCGTGGAGATTGAATGCCTAGTCTTGGCCAAGAGAGGGTTTCTAGGAGAGAGTGATTGACACTCTCATTCAGGCCAGGAAACCGGTCACTCGTCGCATCTATCATAAGGTGTGGAGGACCTATTTATCCTGGTGTGAGGAACATGGATATCCCTGGCATAAGATTAGGGTATCCAGGATTCTGGCTTTTCTTCAAGATGGTCTGGATAAGAGCCTTGCTGCTAGTTTCTTAAAGGGACAGATTTTGGCCTTATCAGTTCTGTTACACAAGAAGCTAGCGGAGCTTCCTGATATTCAGTCCTGTGTTCAGGCTCTGTCCAGAATCAGACCGGTTTTTAGACCTTTGGCTCCTCCGTGGAGCTTGAACTTGGTTCTTAAGGTTTTGCAGAGAGCTCCGTTTGAGCCTATGCATGCTCTTGACATTAAGATTCTTTCCTGGAAGGTTCTGTTTCTTCTGGCTATGGCATCGGCTTGCAGAGTCTCTCAGTTAGTGGCCTTGCATCAGGAACTCCCTTACCTGGTTTTACACGCCGATAAGGTTGTGCTTCGCACTGGGATGGGATTTCTTCCCAAGGTGGTGTCAGATCGGAACATCAATCAGGAGAGATAGTAGTTCCTTCTTTCATTAGGTTGCAAACAATTTGTCTGTGGGGAATTTATCAATGTGAAAGGGACTTAAATCCTGTTAAAAAGGCACTAAAGTGAAATTAAACTTTCATGATTCAGATGGAGCATGTCATTTAAAAACCTTCAGTTTGTGCACAATCTTATAATATGCACACTTTCTGAGGCACCAGCGCCTACCGTGCATGTGTAAGAGTTCATAGTGTACACATACAGGGAGTGCAGAATTATTAGGCAAATGAGTATTTTGACCACATCATCCTCTTTATGCATGTTGTCTTACTCCAAGCTGTATAGGCTCGAAAACCTACTACCAATTAAGCATATTAGGTGATGTGCATCTCTGTAATGAGAAGGGGTGTGGTCTAATGACATCAACACCCTATATCAGGTGTGCATAATTATTAGGCAACTTCCTTTCCTTTGGCAAAATGGGTCAAAAGAAGGACTTGACAGGCTCAGAAAAGTCAAAAATAGTGAGATATCTTGCAGAGGGATGCAGCACTCTTAAAATTGCAAAGCTTCTGAAGCGTGATCATCGAACAATCAAGCGTTTCATTCAAAATAGTCAACAGGGTCGCAAGAAGCGTGTGGAAAAACCAAGGCGCAAAATAACTGCCCATGAACTGAGGAAAGTCAAGCGTGCAGCTGCCAAGATGCCACTTGCCACCAGTTTGGCCATATTTCAGAGCTGCAACATCACTGGAGTGCCCAAAAGCACAAGGTGTGCAATACTCAGAGACATGGCCAAGGTAAGAAAGGCTGAAAGACGACCACCACTGAACAAGACACACAAGCTGAAACGTCAAGACTGGGCCAAGAAATATCTCAAGACTGATTTTTCTAAGGTTTTATGGACTGATGAAATGAGAGTGAGTCTTGATGGGCCAGATGGATGGGCCCGTGGCTGGATTGGTAAAGGGCAGAGAGCTCCAGTCCGACTCAGACGCCAGCAAGGTGGAGGTGGAGTACTGGTTTGGGCTGGTATCATCAAAGATGAGCTTGTGGGGCCTTTTCGGGTTGAGGATGGAGTCAAGCTCAACTCCCAGTCCTACTGCCAGTTTCTGGAAGACACCTTCTTCAAGCAGTGGTACAGGAAGAAGTCTGCATCCTTCAAGAAAAACATGATTTTCATGCAGGACAATGCTCCATCACACGCGTCCAAGTACTCCACTGCGTGGCTGGCAAGAAATGGTATAAAAGAAGAAAATCTAATGACATGGCCTCCTTGTTCACCTGATCTGAACCCCATTGAGAACCTGTGGTCCATCATCAAATGTGAGATTTACAAGGAGGGAAAACAGTACACCTCTCTGAACAGTGTCTGGGAGGCTGTGGTTGCTGCTGCACGCAATGTTGATGGTGAACAGATCAAAACACTGACAGAATCCATGGATGGCAGGCTTTTGAGTGTCCTTGCAAAGAAAGGTGGCTATATTGGTCACTGGTTTGTTTTTGTTTTGTTTTTGAATGTCAGAAATGTATATTTGTGAATGTTGAGATGTTATATTGGTTTCACTGGTAAAAATAAATAATTGAAATGGGTATATATTTGTTTTTTGTTAAGTTGCCTAATAATTATGCACAGTAATAGTCACCTGCACACACAGATATCCCCCTAAAATAGCTATAACTAAAAACAAACTAAAAACTACTTCCAAAACTATTCAGCTTTGATATTAATGAGTTTTTTGGGTTCATTGAGAACATGGTTGTTGTTCAATAATAAAATTAATTCTCAAAAATACAACTTGCCTAATAATTCTGCACTCCCTGTATATATGAGTCTGTGATTGGATGATGGCTGTCACATGATACAGTGGGCAGTGAAATGTGAGAAATTTTTTAATTTGTTAAGAAAAAAAAATCAACTACTCATTTGATTACCTCATCTTTTTATTTTGCAATTATTGGTCATGAAGTTCTACTGTATTTAAAGTGAATGTAAATTTTCATGAATAAGTTCCCGGTTTTTAAAAATACAATTAAAAACAGGGGCATTTTCATTCATGAAAGTTTATATTGCAGCGGTTTTGTTAAAATACTTACCTTTTTCTTCTTCCAAGCCGGACCAGCGATCCCCCCAGCTTGCAGCTCCTCTGTACTTACGTCAGAAATGACAAATCCGGCTTCCTCCAATCATGGCGTGGCCTCAGGAAATGTTTGCTCTCGGGGGGAAACAGCCGTGATTGGAAAAGCCAGATTCGTCATTGCTGACGTAAGTACAGAGGATCTGCAGGCGGGGATCGATGGTCCGGCTTGGAAGAAGAAAAAGTAAGTATTTGAAAAAAACCGCTGCAATGTACTCATTCATAAATGAACGTGCTCCTGTTTTTAATAGTATTTTTAAAAACTGGGCACTCATTCATGAAAATTTACATTCACTTTAAGGATCCTTTAAATAGTAACATTGTTAAATTCCACACAGCTATTTTTTGCACACTTTAACTGTCCTTAGCAGTAAGGCAGACCTATGTTTCAACATGGCGGCGCCCATTACTTTGTAAAGTACTTAATAAAAACTTTACATATATATCTTTAATAGTTAATCAATTCATATAATTTTAAAAAATTCACCTACATACTATTCTCATGCGATCTTTTAATACCAATTTATATACTGTATATACTGTGTATGTATATATACTGGTATATCTATATATATATTGATATCTATCTATCTATCTATCTATCTATCTATCATCTATCTATCTATCTATCTATCTATCTATCTATCATCTATCTATCTATCTATCTATCTATCTATCATCTATCTATCTATCTATCATCTATCTATCATCTATCTATCTATCTATCTATCTATCATATCTATCTATCTATCTATCTATCATCTATCCATCTATCTATCTATCTATCTATCATCTATCCATCTATCTATCTATCTATCTATCTATCTATCTATCTATCTATCTATCTGTCTATCTATACACACGCACAAGTAGAAAACCTGTTATCCAAACGGCTTGTGACCAGAAAAGGTTTTATTTAAGAATAGCTTGGAGTTAGGAATATTTGTATCTTTAAAATGGGCCAGTTTGGAGAGTGGATGGGACCAAGGGGCATATTTATCAAGCTCTGTATGGCTCGCCGGAAACAGAAGTTATGCAGCAGCGGTCTAAATACTGCTCGGCTGCTCCATAACGTGTCCTCCTGCTCTGAGGCGGTGGACAGAAATCAACCCGATCGAATAAAATAAGGTTGATTGACTCCCCCTGCTAGCGGCCTGCAGGGGGGCAGCATTGCACCAGCAGTTCACAATAACTGCTGGTGCAATGATAAATGCAGACAGTGTATGCTGTCGGCATTTAGCGATGTGCAGCGATGTGCAGTGGACGTGATACGCTACTTCGTATCATGTCCGCTCGCACATTGTTAAATATGCCCCAAGTGTAAGCAACAATATCTTATGTCATTTAAGCAATATTTACATGTCATAATACAGCTTATACATGTGATCTAAAGATAGTTTTATGTAATTGTAATACTTCTGTATACACAGTACCCTCAGACAGATAGTACAGTAATCACACAGTAATATTTATATGTTATATAATACAGCTTATACATGTAACCTAAAGGTAGTTTTATATCATGTTTATACACAGCACCCTCAGACAGACAGTACAGTAATCACACAGTAATATTTATATGTTATATAATACAGCTTATACATGTGATCTAAAGGTAGTTTTATATCATTGTAATACTTCTGTATACACAGTACCCTTGGAAAGCTAGTACTGTATTGTAGTCTAAAGGTAGTTTTATATCATTGTAATACTTCTGTATACACAGTACCCTCGGAAAGCTAGTACTGTATTGTAATCTAAAGGTAAAATGTGTTGCTTTAAATAAATATAGACTATTATTTGCATATTAGAACACACAAAACAGTCCAAAGACACAGGCAGAGAAGATTGTGACTTACAGGTCGGGGAAATAGTCATTTTTGATCATTTTATTTCTAAAAATAATATGAATGAAAAAGGTTGGATTTTAGAATGTTTGAATTTTGTAATTCTGGATTTATATATGTGTGTTGGTATTTTTGGTAAGACAAGGTGATCGGACATGTGTTTACACTAAAAAAGACAATTCATATGTCAGATTATCCTTCTGCATTATACAGGTATTTTGTAGCATAAAGAAACATGAATGTCACAATCAGACATGGACAAGTCACATTAGGGTAATCTCTCTATCAATGTGAATAGGGATTTGAGCAACTGCCAACTTCACCCACCTGAGGCTTCTAGAGAATAGAGGGGATTTGTGTATCAAGACAGAGCCTGAGGCATGCTGGGTAAGAGAATGCTCGCCATATATCACAGCCCTGTCCCCTGTACCGCCCGCAGCAAAAGGAACTGTCTGTACTTGAAAGGACAATCCCCCTGTCTCTGCTTGTCACATGTTACAGATCTGAATTTTTAGGTGCAGAAAGAAACATATTATTAGAGTTGCCAATACTGAAAAATATTTCATAGTGTTCAATAATTTGCATTTCTGCTGATGTGATAAATATTTTCTTACTAGTAAATAAACTTTAGTGTTAATATTTTGGATGTGAATTGGATTGAAGGGACATTGAACTGTAAATTTTCCTCCAGTAATGTGCTCCTGGTGATACATTTTACCTGCTAGAGTGTATTAGGTTGTTTAGAAATGTATCCTTTACTTTTATTTTGTCATTTGAACTAGATTATTATTATTATTATCATCATCAGGTATTTGTAGAGCGCCAACAGATTTTGCAGCGCTATAAACATAGGCAGTATACAAGCTAACATTTATAGGGTTCAAATGGGTAGAGGTCCCTGCCGAGAGTTGCACTGTTGTAATCGGCTCTTATGCGGGTGATCTACAAACAGCTGGGCTCATAGACGTACATGCTAAGGGGTTCAAGGTGATAGCAGTGGAGTTAGGAAAGGTTAGTGTAGGTTGTATGCATCCCTGAACAGTAGAGTCTTTAGGGAGCGCTTGAAGCTTTCAAAACTAGGGGAGAGTCTTGTGGAGAGAGGCAGAGAGTTCCACAAGATGGGAGCCAGTCTGGAGAAGTCTTGTAAATGGGAATGTGAGGAGGTAACAAGAGAGGAGGTGATCCTGATCTAATGACTTGATGTTTCTGTGAAGTTTGGTCTGAGGGATAGAAGGAGGGAGAGTTGTAGGGAGGGATGTGATGTTACAAGTGAGGAGATGATGGTCAGAAATAGGAAAACTTATAAGTGAACAGATGATGCTACAATACTGCAATGCTCACCCCAGCAATGCTTTTCCCATAGCAGTGTTACATTTATAGGCCAAAGCATTAAGCTGATTGCAATAAATTAGATAATGACATGATCAAAGACAGTCAAAAGGCCAATTAGGAAAATTTGATTCAGGGTAAGATAAGTTGAGAAAACAGACAATAGAATTTGGAGGAGGCTGGGGTTATACAATTAGTGAAATTATAAATTTAGGAAGTATCACAAGTATTGACAAGGTTTGAACATCGCATAGATAAAGACAAGATATCAGCAGAGTAAATACATAACATTTCCCATACTACAGACACATACCAAAGAGAGACTTAAGAGTACAATTCACACAGAAAACAAGGATTTTGGCAGAGGTTGAATGTAGGACTCAATTCACGTACCTGAAAGCAGAAGAGAGAGAGAGAGCAGGTAACTTGCTGTAGCGAGCATTCCTTAGCAGTTCGTTAGTTAATAAGCAGCAGTGTGGTGAGTATTGAGTATAATTCTTGTATAATTCTGTTGCCCAATTCTTAGTGTCTCACTTATAAATGTTCACTTAAGAGATATGAACAGATGATGTTACAAAACTGCAATGCGCACCCCAGTAATGTTGGGTTAGATGATTTTGTCTACTAAAACCATTACCTATACTGAATAGATGAATACTTTTGTATTCTTTAAAGTAAAGAAAACGATAATAATCAGGGGGGTAGAGACAGATAATACAATGTTCATTTTCAATTGCTTTCTCTGAGTATCAGTTTTATGTATAGACAAAGAGATAAGGAAGAATGTGTATTTAGAGAAATAGAAAAGATAAGGATGTCTGAACTTTCTAAAAACTCAGCCCATATAGGGCTACATAACGAGTGGAGCACTATTTATTGCTCCTGCTCACGCGTTAACTCCGCTAGAAGACTTTTTGCGCTTGTCAGGTAGTGCGTGTATTACAAATTGAAAGTAAAAAGTTTTCACACAAGCGCTTACCCCGACACACAAAAAGCCAAACTTGGAATATTGCAACCACTTTAACGTATTTCCCCATAGACTTCAACGGAAAGCAAAAAGTGGATAAAAACTAACACCCAACAAGTCACGCAACGATGATCACATTTTCTCAAGTGTGCTAAGCCGACATGAAATATTAATATTTCACATTCCAATGTTCTACACATAGCAGAATATACATCTTTAGACATGTACAGTAATGTGCAAAAGTCTTAGGCCACCATTAGATTTGTTGTTTTAGTAATGGTATAATGGCCATATATAATTGTTTCTCAGTCTCTTTATTAGATTGCAACCAGAAAATACGGGATATTTGTAAGCAGTGTTAAAAAACAGAAAACAAATCAGAATACAGCTTCTATAGGCTAAAGTGTCAAGTATTTAGTGTGACCTCCCCTTACACTTGAGCAATAGCAGGAACCTGGCTCTCGTAAACCTAAATGGATTGGAACACTAATTAATGTCATTGCCAACACCTGTATTTGTCACACTATTTCATGTCAAAATGACTGCTGTGTAAAAGGTCTATTACACCATTGAAAGCCTGCTAATAAGACCAGACTTTCAATCACATCTTTCCATTAAACATGCAAAAGAGTCACAGAATTTGACATAAAATCATACTTTTGCATCAGCAAGGCCACTCTCAAATGGAAATCAGCAAACAAACTGGATACTCAAGATGTAGTATTTAAGCTGTTATAAAGACATTTGAAGAATCAGGAGAGGTCAAGGACAAAAAAAGGACTGGAAGGCCAAGAAAACTTTCAAAATCTCATGAGAAGTTTCCCAGAGTTTCCTCTTTGAGAGACCAGAAGAAGTCCAGCAAGGGCCTGGCTCAGCATCTGGCAGCTTCATCCGGATGCTAAGTTGACTCTTCTACAGTCTGAAGAAGTTTGATCAGGATTGGTCTTTGTGGAAGGGTAGCAGCCAAGAAACCACTATTTAGAAGGGGAGCAGGGTGAAAAGACTATGATATGCTAAAGCTCACAAAGATTGGAATGAAGATCAGTGGAAAAGAGTATTATGGAGTGACAAATCCAAATTTGAAATTTTCTGGTCCAATCATTGACAATATGTGAGAATAGTTGGAGAGAGATGGAAGAATGAGTGATTGTGGCCTTCGGTGAAACATGATGGAGGGTCTGTGCTGGTTTGGGACTGTGGTGTTGGTGATGTTGTCTGAATTGATGGGATCATGAATGCTGAAAAGTACAGACAAGTTTTAATTCATCATGCCATTCCTTCTGAAAGCTCCTGATTGGGAATGGTTTTATTTTTCAGCATAACGATCGCATATTTGGAGAGAAAAACAGCTGATAAAACTCTGACTGTCATGGACTGGCCTCCACAGAGTCCAGACCTGAATATTATAGAGCAGTATGGGATCACTTGGACAGAGAAATAAATAAAAGACAGTCTAAATCTAGAAAATAATTTAGAAGTGCTGAAAGAAGCCTGGTATAATATACCATAAGGTTACTTCAGAAAACTTCAGGACAGTCTCCTCAAAAGAGTTAAAGATGTGCTTAGTGCCAAGGGAGGTCACAATAAATACTGACTTTGCCTGAAGAAGCCATTTTGTTCTGAAAATGTAGTTTTTTTTAATATTTTGTGTACTTATTTCCTGTATTTTCTGTTTGTATCTTAATAAAGAGACCGAAAAATAAACATGGGTGGTCATTAAAACTTTGCTAAAACAACAAATCTAATGGTGGCCTAAGATTTTAGCACAGTACAGTATATGGGGCCTATCTATCAAGCTCCGAAAGGAGCTTGACGGCCCGTGTTTCTGGCGAGTCTTCAGACAATTAACTAAATTAAATTATCTAAAGTACAACCCCCCCACTAAATTACAGAAAATAATAAAGAAATTACAGAAATTTAAACTAATTACACCTAATCTAATAGCCCTATCAAAATAAACCCCCCCATAAAAAAAACCCTAGCATAAACTAAACTATCAATAGCCCTTAAAAGGGCCTTTTGCGGGGGAATTGTCCCAAAGTAATCAGCTCTTTTACCTGAAACAAAAAATATAAGCAACCTCCCCAACAGTAAAACCCACCACCCACACAACCAACCCCCAAAGAAAAAACTAACTAAAAAACCTAAGCTCCCCATTGCTCTGAAAAGGGCATTTGGATGGGCATTGCCCTTAAAAGGGCAGTTAGCTCTTTTGCAGCCCAAACCCTAACCGAAAAATAAAGCCCACCCAATACACCCTTAAAAAAACCTAACACTAAACCCCTGAAGATCACCTTACCGGGAGACGTCTTCATCCAAGCCGGGCAGAAGTCTTCATCCAAGCTGGGGTGAAGTGGTCTACAGACGGGCAGAAGTCTTCATCCAAGCCGGGGCGAAGTGGTCCTCCAGACGGGAAGAAGTCTTCATCCAAGCCGGGGCGAAGTGGTCCTCCAGACGGGCAGAAGTCTTCATCCAGATGGCATCTTCTATCTTCATCCATCCGGCGTGGAGCGGGTCCATCTTCAAGACATCCGATGCGGAGCATCCTCCTCGGCTGACGACTACCCGACGAATGAAGGTTCTTTTAAGTGACGTCATCCAAGATGGCGTCCCTTAGATTCCGATTGGCTGATAGAATTCTCTCAGCCAATCGGAATTAAGGTAGAAAAAATCCTATTGGCTGATGCAATCAGCCAATAGGATTAAACTTCAATCCTATTGACTGATTGGAACAGCCAATAGAATGCAAGCTCAATCCTATTGGCTGTTCCGTCGGATGTCTTGAAGATGGACCCACTCCGCGCCGGATGGATGAAGATAGAAGATGCCGTCTGGATGAAGACTTTTGCCCGTCTGGAGGACCACTTCGCCCTGGCTTGGATGAAGACTTCTGCCCGTCTGGAGGACCACTTCGCCCCGGCTTGGATGAAGACTTCTGCCTGGCTTGGATGAAGACTGATTACTTTGGGGCAATGCCCCGCAAAAGGCCCTTTCAAGGGCTATTGATAGTTTAGTTTAGGCTAGGGTTCTTTTTATTTGGGGGGGGGGGGGCTTTTTATTTTGATAGGGCTATTAGATTAGGTGTAATTAGTTTGAATTTCTGTAATCTGTTTATTATTTTCTGTAATTTAGTGTTTGTTTTTTTTTGTACTTTAGATAATTTAATTTAATTTAGTTAATTGTATTTAATTTAGTTAATTTATTTAATTATAGTGTAGGTGTAATTGTAACTTAGGTTAGGTTTTATTTTACAGGTACTTTTGTATTTATTTTAACTAGGTAGTTATTAAATAGTTAATAACTATTTAATAACTATTCTACCTAGTTAAAATAAATACAAACTTGCCTGTAAAATAAAAATAAACCCAAAGCTAGCTACAATGTAACTATTAGTTATATTGTATCTATCTTAGGATTTATTTTATAGGTATTTAGTTTTAAATAGGAATAATTTAGTTAATGATAGGAATTTTATTTATATTTATTTAAATTAGATTTAAGTTAGGGGGTGTTAGGGTTAGACTTAGGTTTAGGGGTTAATAAATTTAATATAGTGGTGGCGACATTGGGAACTGCAGATTAGGAGTTAATAAGTGTTATGTAGGTGGCGGCGATGTAGGGGGGGCAGATTAGGGGTTAATAAGTATAATGTAGGTAGTGGCGGTGTAGAGGCCGCAGATTAGGGGTTAATAAGTATTAGTTGCAGCGGGGTCCGTGAGCAGCGGCATAGGGGGTAAACAGTATAGTATAGTGGCGGTGTTTAGTGACAGTATACCAATAAAGCTGGGAAAAAGCCGAAGAGCAGCGAGATTGATGACTGTTAGTTAACAACAGTCCACTGCTCATCGCCCCGTACTTGGTATGCGGCTTTTTGACAGATTTTTTGGTAACTTTGGAGAACGTATTCAGGTCCACGGCAGGGATGTTAGGCGAACTTAGGCGAGCGTATTGTTGCCGTTGAATGCAAGTAAGTTGACGGCTTGATAAGTAGATGCCAATGAATCCATATTGTGTCCAGATGTAAGTCTTGTTATAATAAATAAATAAAAAATATGATCCATATATGTTATAAAATATACTTATAATAATTCTCATTCGCCGAGATTACGAGTTTTGCACTAAACAGGGTGCGCCAAAAAAATTGCATTATTTCACTCTCCATAGCGCTGCCATTACGATTTACTGAAAAGCCTCCTTGTGCTGTGCGTTATGGTGCGTTAAGCTCCATACCGCACAAAAGCCAAGGGCTGATTTGATGTGCTCGTGCACGCTTTCCCCCATAGACATCAATGGGGAGAAAGTGTTAGAAAAAAAACTAACACCTGAAGTGCGGAATGGAGATCGCTGTAACGCAACCCCATTGATGTCTATGGGGAAAAAAAAGTTACATTTAAACCTAACACCCTAACATAAACCCCTAGTCTAAACACCCCTATTTTGCCACCCCCAACATCGCAGACACTAAATAAAAGCTATTAACCCCTAAATTGCCGCTCTCCAACATCACTGACACTAGATAAAAGCTATTAACCCCTAATCTGCCGCTCCCCGACATCGCCAACACTAATACAAGCTATTAACCCCTAATCCTCCGCTCCCCGACATCAATAAAAATTATTGAAGTCCGAACATCCATCTCCATCCAGGCGGCGAGAAGTGCTATTGGTTGATTTGAACAGCCAATAGTATTTTAGTAGTTCTCATCCTATTGGCTGATTTGAACAGCCAATAGGATTTCAGAAGCTCTCATTCTATAGGCTGATTTAAATTTGAAGAATCAACTCAGCCAATAGTAATGCAAGGTACGCCATTTTGCACCTTTGTACCTTGCATTCAACTTAAGTGTACGGCGGTGACAGTATGAAGACGACGCTCCATGCATGATATCATCAACGGTCCAGAAAAGCTCCGCTCTGTGCCGCCGGGATGAAGATATAAGACACCCCCGCGATGGATGAAGATGTTCTCGCTGCCTGGATGAAGACTTCTCACCGCCTGGATAGAGATGGATGTCCGGACTTCAGGAACTGTGAGTAGATATTCTGGGGTTAGTGTTAGGTATTTTTTTTATTTTTTGGGGTGAGAGCTGAATAACCTTTTAAGGGCAGTGAAAAGGAGATGAATGCCATTTTAAGGGCAATGCCCATACAAATGCCCCTTTAGGGGCAATGGGTAGCTTAGGTTTTTTAGAGTTAGGTTTTTTTATTTTGGGGGGGTTTGTTGGGTGGTGGGTTTTACTGTTGGGGGGACTTTGTATTTTTTTACAGGTAAAAGAGCTGTTTAACGTAGGGCGATGCCCTACAAAAGACCCTTTTAAGGGCTATTTGTAGTTAATTGTAGGTTAGGGGGTGTTTTTATTTTGGGAGGCTTTTTTATTTTTATAGGGCTATTAGATTAGGTGTAATTGTTTTTATTTTTGATCATTTTGTTTATTATTTTTTGTAATCTTAGTGTTTTTTATTTTTTGTAATTAAGTGTTTATTATTTTTTGTAGTTTTAGATTTTTTACATTTTTTAATAGTTTTTTAAAATTTGTAATTTAGATTTTTTAATTAGTAGTTTTTTTAAATTTTATTAGAATAGTAATGTTAGGTTAATTTATAGTTTAAACTTTTTTTTTTATTTCTCAGGTAAGTTTTTATTTATTTTAAGATAGTTTTAGATATTGTAATTTTAATTTAAAGTTAGGGGGGTGTTAGGTTTAGGGGTTAATAGTTTAATTTAGTGTTTTGCGATGTGGGGGGCTGGCAGTTTAGGGGTTAATAGGTTTAGTTTAGTAGTTACAATGTGTGGGGGCTTGCGGTTTAGGGGTTAATAGGTTTATTTAGTGACGGCGATGTGGGGGAGCGGCAGAATGGGGTTAATAATTATATTTAGTGTCGGCGATGTTGGGGAGCGGTGGATTAGGGGTTAATAGGTTTATTTAATAGTCGCAATGTGGGTGGGTGGCAAATTAGGGGTTAATGTGTTTAATATATTATTTGCGATACTGGGGATGGCGATTTAGGGGTTAATAGGTATTTTATGGGTGTTAGTGTACTTTGTAACAGTTTAGTTATGAGTTTTGTGAAACATTTTTGTTACACAAAATCCATAACTATGGTTCATGTCGGTATAGGCTATAACACAAGCATTTTAGCCTGAACGCACAACTTGTAATACCGGCGCTATGGAAATCCCACACTCAAACATAATTTTTTTGAGTGCAGAATGGACGTTGCGTTACAGGCTAAAATGCTTGTAGTATAGCTATACCGCCGCAACTCATAATATGCTTTCCTGGCCATTCCACGTGCAATGGACAATTTTTCAGCATTATAGCTGTACCACAAAACTCGTAATCTAGCCGATTGTCCTTGGCTTCCTCCATCCCCGTACTGCTTCCTGGTTTGCATGTTTGTGACGTAATATCGTTACCACCCACTCCCTACGTCAGCATATTTGCACACTCCTGTGAAATATTGTGTTATACATGCGCTAGTGAAATACAGATGATACAAAGTAAACAATATATTTAGCAATGCAGATTTCTAATATATTTATTTTGAGGGTGTAGTGTCACGGATGTCATTGGATTTAACTTGTCATACAATTGCGCATGTCTGTATTGTGAACATGCACGGAGGAATGTGTAACTGAGATGATGACGTCTTGAATAACACATATGCAGAGACAAATGCTTTTTTTTAAAAAGACTTTCACACCTGGCTCCCGATCAGATTGGATAGTGTCACTGGTAGAGAATGGAAAAAGTTATGGAGGCTGCCGTAGCAGTGAATTATTTCAATGTACGAAAATAATAACTGTTCTATGTTTCATTTTTTTTTAGACCATGTACCATTTTGGTAGCCCTCCTTTGCACAGATTCAAGTTTGTTAATATCCTTCTGAAGAAATGGCCTCCAGAACTGCACACAATACTCAAGATGAGGCCTAACTAATGATCTATAAAGTGGCATTAGAACCTTACTATTTCTGCTGCAAATACCTCTACCAATACATCCAAGCATTCTGCTAGCCTTACTCGCTGCATTACTGCATTGTTTACTAAGTTTTAAATCATCTGAAACAATCATTCCCAAGTCCTGTTCCTCGTCTGTAACAGTCAGTAAAGTGTCATTGAGTCTGTAATTAACATTTGGATTTTTCTTCCCTAAATGCATTATTTTACACTTTGCTGTGCTAAACTTTAGATCCCAATCCTCCAATTGTTGTATATCACTTCTCATTTTGTCTACCCCCCACGGAACATCCACTCTGTTACAAATTTTTGTGTCATCTACAAACAGACATACTTTCCACTGTAGCCCTTTGCTGATATCACAGATAAATATGTTAAACAAAACAGGCCCCAGAACTGACCGCTGAGGAACACCACTAGTAACAGCCCCCTCTGCTGAATGAACTCCATTTACTAAGACACTTTGTTTTCTGTCCTTAAGCCAGCATTCCACCCAGTTCTTATTGTAAGCAGATCATGAAAGGGATAGGAAAGTCAAAATTAAACTGGCCTGATTCATATAAAACATGTAATTTTAAGAGACTTTCAAATCCACTTCTATTTTCAAATGTGCTTAGTTCTCTTAGGCCTAGATTTGGAGTTCGGCGGTAAAAGGGCTGTTAACGCTCCGCAGGCTTTTTTCTGGCCGCACCATAAAATTAACTCTGGTATCGAGAGTTCAAACAAATGCTGCGTTAGGCTCCAAAAAAGGAGCGTAGAGCATTTTTACCGCAAAAGCAACTCTCGATACCAAATTTGCTTACGGACGCGGCCGGCCTCAAAAACGTGCTCGTGCACGATTCCCCCATAGGAAACAATGGGGCTGTTTGAGCTGAAAAAAAACCTAACACCTGCAAAAAAGCAGCGTTCAGCTCCTAACGCAGCCCCATTGTTTGCTATGGGGAAACACTTCCTACGTCTGCACCTAACACTCTAACATGTACCCCGAGTCTAAACACCCCTAACCTTACACTTATTAACCCCTAATCTGCCGCCCCCGCTATCGCTGACCCCTGCATATTTTTTTAAACCCCTAATCTGCCGCTCCGTAAACCGCCGTCACCTACGTTATCCCTATGTACCCCTAATCTGCTACCCCTAACACCGCCGACCCCTATATTATATTTATTAACCCCTAACCTGCCCCCCACAACGTCGCCGACACCTGCCTACACTTATTAACCCCTAATCTGCCGAGCGGACCTGAGCGCTACTATAATAAAGTTATTAACCCCTAATCCGCCTCACTAACCCTATCATAAATAGTATTAACCCATAATCTGCCCTCCCTAACATCGCCAACACCTAACTTCAATTATTAACCCCTAATCTTCCGATCGGAGCTCACCGCTATTCTAATAAATGGATTAACCCCTAAAGCTAAGTCTAACCCTAACACTAACACCCCCCTAAGTTAAATATAATATTTATCTAACGAAATAAATTAACTCTTATTAAATAACTTATTCCTATTTAAAGCTAAATACTTACCTGTAAAATAAATCCTAATATAGCTACAATATAAATTATAATTATATTATAGCTATTTTAGGATTAATATTTATTTTACAGGCAACTTTGTAATTATTTTAACCAGGTACAATAGCTATTAAATAGTTAAGAACTATTTAATAGTTACCTAGTTAAAATAATAACAAATTTACCTGTAAAATAAATCCTAACCTAAGATATAATTAAACCTAACACTACCCTATCAATAAATTAATTAAATAAACTACCTACAATTACCTACAATTAACCTAACACTACACTATCAATAAATTAATTAAACACAATTCCTACAAATAAATACAATTAAATAAACTAGCTAAAGTACAAAAAAAAAAAAAGAACTAAGTTACAGAAAATAAAAAAATATTTACAAACATAAGAAAAATATTACAACAATTTTAAACTAATTACACCTACTCTAAGCCCCCTAATAAAATAACAAAGCCCCCCAAAATAAAAAATTCCCTACCCTATTCTAAATTAAAAAAGTTACAAGCTCTTTTACCTTACCAGCCCTGAACAGGGCCCTTTGCGGGGCATGCCCCAAGAATTTCAGCTCTTTTGCCTGTAAAAAAAAACATACAATACCCCCCCCCAACATTACAACCCACCACCCACATACCCCTAATATAACCCAAACCCCCCTTAAATAAACCTAACACTAAGCCCCTGAAGATCTTCCTACCTTGTCTTCACCATCCAGGTATCACCGATCCGTCCTGGCTCCAAGATCTTCATCCAACCCAAGCGGGGGTTGGCGATCCATAATCCGGTCCAGAAGAGGCTCCAAAGTCTTCCTCCTATCCGGCAAGAAGAGGACATCCGGACCGGCAAACATCTTCTCCAAGCGGCATCTTCGATCTTCTTCCATCCGGAGCGAAGCGGCAGGATCCTGAAGACCTCCAGCGCGGAACATCCATCCGGACCGACGACTGAACGATGAATGACTGTTCCTTTAAGGGACGTCATCCAAGATGGCGTCCCTCGAATTCCGATTGGCTGATAGGATTCTATCAGCCAATCGGAATTAAGGTAGGAATTTTCTGATTGGCTGATGGAATCAGCCAATCAGAATCAAGTTCAATCCGATTGGCTGATCCAATCAGCCAATCAGATTGAGCTCGCATTCTATTGGCTGTTCCGATCAGCCAATAGAATGCAAGCTCAATCTGATTGGCTGATTGGATCGGCCAATCGGATTGAACTAGATTCTGATTGGCTGATTCCATCAGCCAATCAGAAAATTCCTACCTTAATTCCGATTGGCTGATAGAATCCTATCAGCCAATCGGAATTCGAGGGACGCCATCTTGGATGACGTCCCTTAAAGGAACAGTCATTCGTCGTTCAGTCGTCGGTCCGGATGGATGTTCCGCGCTGGAGGTCTTCAGGATCCTGCCGCTTCGCTCCGGATGGAAGAAGATCGAAGATGCCGCTTGGAGAAGATGTTTGCCGGTCCGGATGTCCTCTTCTTGCCGGATAGGAGGAAGACTTTGGAGCCTCTTCTGGACCGGATTATGGATCACCAACCCCCGCTTGGGTTGGATGAAGATCTTGGAGCCAGGACGGATCGGTGATACCTGGATGGTGAAGACAAGGTAGGAAGATCTTCAGGGGCTTAGTGTTAGGTTTATTTAAGGGGGGTTTGGGTTAGATTAGGGGTATGTGGGTGGTGGGTTGTAATGTTGGGGGGGGGGGGTATTGTATGTTTTTTTTTACAGGCAAAAGAGCTGAAATTCTTGGGGCATGCCCCGCAAAGGGCCCTGTTCAGGGCTGGTAAGGTAAAAGAGCTTGTAACTTTTTTAATTTAGAATAGGGTAGGGAATTTTTTATTTTGGGGGGCTTTTTTATTTTATTAGGGGGCTTAGAGTAGGTGTAATTAGTTTAAAATTGTTGTAATATTTTTCTTATGTTTGTAAATATTTTTTTATTTTCTGTAACTTAGTTCTTTTTTATTTTTTGTACTTTAGCTAGTTTATTTAATTGTATTTATTTGTAGGAATTGTGTTTAATTAATTTATTGATAGTGTAGTGTTAGGTTAATTGTAGGTAATTGTAGGTAGTTTATTTAATTATTTTATTGATAGGGTAGTGTTAGGTTTAATTATAACTTAGGTTAGGATTTATTTTACAGGTAAATTTGTTATTATTTTAACTAGGTAACTATTAAATAGTTCTTAACTATTTAATAGCTATTTTACCTGGTTAAAATAATAACAAAGTTGCCTGTAAAATAAATATTAATCCTAAAATAGCTATAATATAATTATAATTTATATTGTAGCTATATTATGATTTATTTTACAGGTAAGTATTTAGCTTTAAATAGGAATAATTTATTTAATAAGAGTTAATTTATTTCGTTAGATAAAAATTATATTTAACTTAGGGGGGTGTTAGTGTTAGGGTTAGACTTAGCTTTAGGGGTTAATACATTTATTAGAATAGCGGTGAGCTCCGGTCGGCAGATTAGGGGTTAATAATTGAAGTTAGGTGTCGGCGATGTTAGGGAGGGCAGATTAGGGGTTAATACTATTTATGATAGGGTTAGTGAGGCGGATTAGGGGTTAATACATTTATTATAGTAGCGCTCAGGTCCGCTCGGCAGATTAGGGGTTAATAAGTGTAGGCAGGTGTCGGCGACGTTGAGGGGGGCAGATTAGGGGTTAATAAATATAATATAGGGGTCGGCGATGTTAGGGCAGCAGATTAGGGGTACATAGGGATAACGTAGGTGGCGGCGATTTGCGGTCGGAAGATTAGGGGTTAATTATTTTAAGTAGCTGGCGGCGACGTTGTGGGGGGCAAGTTAGTTGTTAATAAATGTAATACAGGGGTCGGCGGGGTTAGGGGCAGCAGATTAGGGGTACATAAGTATAACGTAGGTGGCGGTCGGCAGATTAGGGGTTAAAAATTTTAATCGAGTGGCGGCGGTGTGGGGGGACCTCGGTTTAGGGGTACATAGGTAGTTTATGGGTGTTAGTGTACTTTAGGGTACAGTAGTTAAGAGCTTTATAAACCGGCGTTAGCCAGAAAGCTCTTAACTCCTGCTATTTTCAGGCGGCTGGAATCTTGTCGTTAGAGCTCTAACGCTCACTTCAGAAACGACTCTAAATACCAGCGTTAGAAAGATCCCATTGAAAATATAGGATACGCAAATGGCGTAGGGGGATCTGCGGTATGGAAAAGTCGCGGCTGAAAAGTGAGCGTTAGACCCTTTAATCACTGACTCCAAATACCAGCGGGCGCCCAAAACCAGCGTTAGGAGCCTCTAACGCTGGTTTTGACGGCTACCGCCGAACTCCAAATCTAGGCCTAAGTATCCCTTGTTGAAAAATAATATGCACATATCCTACACTAGTGGGAGCTGCTGCTAATTGGTGCCTGCTCACATTTTGTCTCTTGTTATTAGCTGCCAGTAGTGCAATGCTGTTCCTTCAGCAATAGATAACAAGAGAATGAAGCAAATTTGCTAATAGAAATAAATTGGAAAGTTGTTTAAAATTGTACGCTCTGTCTGAATCATAAAATAAATTTTTTGGGTTTACTATCCCTTGAATGAACATATATCGATTTTCAAAAAAAGAATTAAATAACGTTGCAAAATAAGGGTCACTTTACTATCACTTGAAAACATTTTTGGCAGCAAATAAAAGAATGATACAATTACTATAAATCACAAAATACGTACTATTATCAGTTATGTGCCATTTTTGTGCATTTTGTATGTTACAAATGATATGTTTCCAAACCTACCATTGGACTCATTATACGAGTCCTATCAGGGTGGGCTACCTAGGTAGGAACTTGGTTAGGTACATGGCGATGTGCATGCCTGGGGTGGTCTACGTCACACACAGAGATACAGCACCCGCAGAGGGTCAAAACTGTGGCATCATTACCAAAAGCAGAGCGGCAGCAGCATTAATACGCATACAAATAACCACCCATGTAGTAGTTTATAGAAGTAGTTTATAGAAGAAATTGGACATCCCTACTCTAAATGACACTATGCGCATGCGCTAATTCAAAACTAGCTGCATGTCAGGTTGACTTCAATGTCTGTGGTGCACATGAGATTTCTTGTTTCGCCCTGTGCGCATGTGGACTGCAGAGCGCACCAGGATGATTAATATGCAGATAA
This sequence comes from Bombina bombina, assembly GCF_027579735.1. NCBI lineage: Eukaryota > Metazoa > Chordata > Amphibia > Anura > Bombinatoridae > Bombina > Bombina bombina. The sequence goes on along the minus strand of NC_069504.1, from coordinate 42,747,868 downwards.
GCACCTAGGTAACGGATATGATTGGCCACATTATTTCCTTCTTTTAGGGGCTGTCGTATGAGCAGATAACACTGCAAACATTTTAGAAATCTAAAGATTCATTTGCAAGCTTTGTTTTTGAGAAACAGGAAGTGTGTTTTAATTATACTATCATGAAACAGCACTTACACTGTTTTTAGAACATACCTTTTTGTAGAGTTTTATAATCCTTTAAGGTATTAGATGTCAATGCAGATAAACTAAACGTTCTTTATTTGTATTTACAAAATAAATATATTAGTAATTAATTTACATGTCTTTCAGATAAACATATATACATATGAAGCTAGCTTTTTACATACAGTAGCTACCACTAATGCAGTTAAAGGTCTTGCATGCAAAATGGTGTTTATTTAATTTTTTTGTGTTGACATTAACAAAAGTGAAATTTTTCTTCAAAAATGACAAAGTCACTAAGCGTTAAACATAAAACGCAATGGATTGCAGTTATTACCTACTGAGCATAGTAGTATGTAAACTGTGTTTTATATAGAAGCTCTAGGGTTGTCAACTGTTGACCCAGACAGCCCAGATTGTATAAAATTTCTTGCTCTTTCTAAATCATGAAAGAAAAAATTTGGGTTTAGAGGAGGTGTTAATGATCTTATCCTAAAATTGTAAAGAATACTTATGACAGAATAATCCAATATTATAGTTGGTCTCTGTTTTACTAGTAGCCGAACCAACAGACTTATATTACCAATCTTAAAAAGACATTAAACAGTTCTCCTTTTGTAAAAACAAATATGTTAAACCAAAGTAAACATAAAAAGGAACAGGATGTGTAATGAAAAAGCAAACAACTTACTCGATTTCTTGAGAAATTAGCACTTAGATATTCTCGTTGTAGTCACTGCCCCCAGTGTGATAAAAGCGGTTTTGAAAACCTAACGGCTAGATTTAGAGTTTTGTCGGTAACGACCCGCGTATCTAATGCTGGCTTTTTTCCCCCCGCACCTTTTAAATACCGCTGGTATTTAGAGTTCACAGAAGGGCTGCGTTAGGCTCCAAAAAGGGAGCGTAGAGCATAATTTACCGCCACTTCAACTCTCAATACCAGCGGTGCTTACGGATGCGGCCAGCTTCAAAAACGTGCTCGTGCACGATTCCCCCATAGGAAACAATGGGGCATTTTGAGCTGAAAAAAACCTAACACCTGCAAAAAAGCAGCGTTCAGCTCCTAACGCAGCCCCATTGTTTCCTATGGGGAAACACTTCCTAAGTCTGCACCTAACACCCTAACATGAACCCGAGTCTAAACACCCCTAACCTTACACTTATTAACCCCTAATCTGCCGCCCCCGCTATCGCTGACCCCTGCATATTATTATTAACCCCTAATCTGCCGCTCCGTACACCGCCGCAACCTACATTATCCCTATGTACCCCTAATCTGCTGCCCCTAACACAGCCGACCCCTATATTATATTTATTAACCCCTAATCTGCCGCTCCTTACACCACCGCAACCTACATTATACCTATGTACCCCTAATCTGCTGCCCCTAACACCGCCGACCCCTATATTATATTTATTAACCCCTAATCTGCCGCCCACAACGTCGCCGCCAGCTACCTACAATAATTAACCCCTAATCTGCTGACCGGACCTCACCGCTACTATAATAAAGTTATTAACCCCTAATCCGCCTCACTCCCGCCTCAATAACCCTATAATAAATAGTATTAACCCCTAATCTGCCCTCCCTAACATCGCCGACACCTAACTTCAAGTATTAACCCCTAATATGCCGACTGGACCTCGCCGCTACTATAATAAATTTATTAACCCCTAAAGCTGAAAACATAGGATACGCAAATGGCGTAGGGGGATCTGCGGTATGGAAAAGTCGCGGCTGCAAAGTGAGCGTTAGACCCTTTCCTGACTGACTCTAAATACCAGCGGTAGCCCAAAACCAGCGTTAGGAGCCTCTAACGCTGGTTTTGACGGCTAACGCCAAACTCTAAATCTAGCCGTAAGTTTTTACTCTGTCAGTTCTGGGCATGAACAAATCTGACTCCCTGTTATCTAGTCTAGTCACTAGCCTGGAAGTTTTGTGACATCAGGCTAAGGTAAACCTTCCTGCACAGCTCCTCCTCCTTGTAGTGCTCTGACAGGACATAAGACACAGCACAAATGTAGTGTAAAAAATAAATTAAAGGTCAAATCAATTAAATAGATTAATAGGAAATATTGCCATGATTTTTATTACGTATGAGCTTAGTACTTTTTTTAAATACAACAATGAAACTGACTTTTTAACATCTCTCTATAGAGGCTTTTAATGGGGGGCAGATTTGCTAATAAAATGAATTATACTTGCTCATAAAGTATTTCTTTTATATACATATTTTGAGATATATATATATTTATTTTACATTGCAATATCCTTTTAAAGCAGAGCTTTCGAAACTTTTCATGTTGGTGACACACCTTTTACACCTACATCATTTCGCCACACAGTAATTCAGTTGTACTGGCAAACAGGGGGTTAAATTAACTTGTTTTATGAGATACGGACACATACATAAATTATATAATAACTAAATGTATTTACAAGTAACAGTAAGTATGTGCAAGAATTAAAAAAAGTTCAATAACACCAATAACTACTTACTATTTTAATGGGATGTATGAGGTTGATGGGATGAAAACAGTTTCTGAATATTTAGTGTAATATTATATAAAGACACTCTCATATCTCATCATCAAGCATTTTTAAGTTTCCACTTCCTATCCATATATCAAGAGCAGGAGCAGCAATGTACTACTGGGAGCTAGCTGCAAAAAAACCCTCTGACTTCAGCTCAGCATTTAAGCTGCTGCCCTCAGAGCTATGTGAGTCCGACTGACTACTGCCTGCGCTGCAAACACACTGCTGTCCCACTCACTGACTACACATGCAGTCACAAGCTGATTGAGGAGATTACACGTGCAGTCAGGAGCCAATTTTCCCACCAAAGCCGCCAATGGGAATAGTTTCAGTTCCCGCTGAGCTGTGCCAATCAGTTAAGATGATCTGTGACCCACTAGGTATCACTCACGTGTCATCCACGTGATATGCGTAGCAGGCGGCGGAAAGTCAGAAACCCAAAATTAAAAATGTTAAATTAAAAAAAATGTGTGCTGAAGCAGGGACACACCTACACACTGCTGCCGACACACTAGGGGGTCGATCCGATATAAATCGTCGCCCGCAAAAGCCGGCGACGCCAATATTTGCGCGGGTTTGGTATCACATATACGGCGTAACCTAGAAGTTACGCCCGTATATTTCTGCCGTCGCCCGCAGTTTTTTGGGCCATAGGCAGGTATACCAAACCCGCGCAGTTTGGTATCCAATATGCAGCGTAAGGACTTACGTGGCGAAAATGGAGAAAACTTACTCCATTTTCACCTCGCCACAAAAAGCAGCCGTAAGAAGCCTTACGCTGACTATTGGAGCCCCGTAACTCCCTAAACTAACTGATCGGAACAGCCAATAGAATGCGAGCTCAATCTGATTGGCTGTTCGGATCAGCCAATCGGATTGAACTTGAATCTGATTGGCTGATTCAATCAGCCAATCAGATTTTTCTAACTTAATTCCGATTGGCTGATAGAATCCTATCAGCCAATCGGAATTCGGCGGACGCCATCTTGGATGACGTCATTTAAAGGTACCTCATTCCAAGTACAGCAGTCGGCCAGGATGGATGCTCCGCGGCGGCGGAGCGAAGAAAGAAGATTGAAGATGCCGCCGGAAGAATGAAGACTTTGCTGCCGCTTGGAGGAAGACGTCGCCAGAGGAAGAATTCTTCTTTGCGGCTTGGAGGAAGACATCGCCGGAGGAAGAATTCTTCTTTGCCGCTTGGAGGAAGACATCGCCCGGATCGGATCAGGAGTTCGGCCCGGTGTGGTGAAGACAAGGTAGGGAGATCTTCAGGGGGGTAGTGTTAGGCTTTTTTAAGGGGGGTTTGGGTGGTTTTAGAATAGGGGTATGTGGGTGGTGGGTTGTAATGGGGGGGGGGGTTGTATTTGTTGTATGCAAAAGAGCTGAATTCTTTGGGGCATGCCCCACAAAAGGCCCTTTTAAGGGCTGGTAAGGTAAAGAGCTTTGAAATTTGTTGAATTTAGAATAGGGCAGGGAATTTTTTTTATTTTGGGGGTTTATTATTTTATTAGGGGGCTTAGAATAGGTGTAATTAGCTTAAATATCTTGTAATCTTTTTTTTATTTTTTGTAATTTAGTGTTTGTTTTTTTTTGTAATTTAGTTTAGTTAATTTAATTGTATTTTTAGATAGATGTTTGTAGTTTATTAAATTTATTGATAGTGTAGGTGTATTTGTAACTTAGGTTAGGATTTATTTTATAGGTAATTGGGTAATTATTTTAACTAGGTAGATATTAAATAGTTAATAACTATTTAATAGCTATTATACCTAGTTAAAATAATTAACAATTTACCTGTAAAATAAATATTAACCCTAACATAGCTACAATGTAATTATTAATTATATTGTAGCTATCTTAGGGTTTATTTTATAGGTAAGTATTTAGATTTAAATAGGAATATTTTAGTTTATAAATTAATTAGATTAATTTAATATAAATTTAGTTAGGGGTGTTAGGGTTAGATAGAGTTAATATAGTTAATATAAATACTATAGTAACTATATTAACTATATTAACCCTAATATAATTAGGGTTAATATAGTTAATATATATAATGTAATAACTATATTAACTATAATATACTTAGGGTTAATATAGATAACATAGCTGGCGGCGGGGTAGGTAGATTAAATAAGGGGTTAATCATTTTAATATAGATGGCGGCGGTGTTAGGGGCTCACTTTAGGGGGTTATAGATATAATATAGCTGGCGGCGGGGTACGGGAGCGGCGGTTTAGGGGTTAATAACTTTATTAGGTTGCGGCGGGGTACGGGAGCGGCGGTTTAGGGGTTAATAGCTTTTTTTATTGTTAGGCTAGTGAGGGGGGATAGCGGATAGAGGGTTAGACAGTGCGGGCTATGTTAGGGAGGCGTGTTAGACAGTGCGGGCTATGTTAGGGAGGCGTGTTAGACAGTGCGGGCTATGTTAGGGAGGCGTGTTAGACAGTGCGGGTGTTTTAGACTTTAGTCAGGTTTTATAGGCGCCGGCAGTTTCTAACGTGCCGCAAGTCACTGGCGACGCCAGAAATTTGTACTTACGCAGATTTCTGGACATCGCTGGTTTGTCAGACTTACGGCACGTTAGCATCTGACGGCGACCTATATGGGATAGCTCGAGTTGCGAGCTGAAACTGCGGGCGACGCCGGTTCCCTCGCTTGCGCCGCAAACTGCGATCTATATCGGATCGCGCCCCATGGTGTCATGACACACAGTTTGGAAAGCACTGCTTTAAAGGACATTCCAGCCAAAATTGGAATCCAAATGATTGCATTTTAGCATTGAATAGAAGCATTTTTGTAATTTACACGTATTAGCAAAAATGCTTCTAATAAAGGTTATAGCTGTTTCAAAAGTGTATTTAAGTATGCACAGTGCACAAGCATTTTAACACATCACTTGCTCAGAGAGCTTAAAGGGACACTGAACCCAAATGTTTTCTTTCGTGATTGAGATAGAGCATGACATTTTAAGCAACTTTCTAATTTACTCCTATTATCAAATTTTCTTCATTCTCTTGGTATCTTTATTTGAAATGCAAGAATGTAAGTTTAGATGCCGGCCCATTTTTGGTGAACAACCTGGGTTGTACTTGCTGATTGGTGGATAAATTCATCCACCAATAAACAAGTGCTGCCAGAGTTTCTGAACCAAAAAAAGAAGCTTAGATGCCTTATTTTTCAAATAAAGATAGCAAGTGAACAAAGAAAAATTGATAATAGGAGTAAATTAGAAAGTTGCTTAAAATTGTGTGCTCTATCTGAATCACGAAATAATTTTTTTTTGGGTTCAGTGTCCCTTTAAGATGCTTGTACCATCTGGCAATGACTCAATTTTGTAATTGCTAACATGATACAAGCCCCACTGATGCTCTGAGCATCTGCAGTACTTAAAATGCTGGTGCACTAAGAATATGTAGCTATGCATCACATGCAAGTGCAGAATTTGTTTTTTAACACTGAAACACTGATAACTTTTACCAGACGTATTTTTGCCCATACACGTATATCGTAAATATGTGCCTAGTCAAAGATGTAATTCATATGTGCATTTAAATTTTAGCTGGAATGTCCCTTTAAGCTTTCTATATGTTTTTGTGTTTTATTAAAACAAACAAGAACAAAGTCCCTGATTTATACTGCACATTCCCTATTATAGAGAGAGCCCTTTCCTTATACAGAGCACTTACAGCAGACATGTACACGCCTGGCTGAGATTTATGAGTGTTTGGCGCCCTGGGGCAATTATCTTATTGTAACCTATTTATTTCTGCATTCTTATCTCACTCTTTCTCTGTTGGGACAACAGTAAAAAGATGTCCTATTTCTGCACCCATATAAAGGGCATGTCAGCAGCGCTCCTGTCTGACCTCAACTTCAGCAGTTAGGAAATCAGATCTCAGATAAGCTTTTTTATCAGCAGTGCAACCCATCTGAGATGTAACACTACACATGAAACACAAAATACTTCCAGTAATTCCTAATGAAGAATCACAGAAAAGTCATAAAGGAAATATAAATAACTTACGAGTTTTGCGGTATCAGGGGTGAGGTATTAACTTGCACATTATTCTCACCGCTCACTTACCTGCAGCGCTGGTATTACGAGTTTTCAGAAACCCGTTGTTAAAAGACAAAAAGTGAGCGTAGAGCAAAATTTTGCTCCAAATCTCACTCCAATACCAGCGCTGCTTAAGTCAGCGGTGAGCTGGTGTAACATGCTCGTGCACGATTTCCCCATATGAATCAACGGGGAGAGCCGGCTGAAAAAATGTCTAACACCTGCAAAAAAGCAGCGTAAAACTGAGTAATGCAGCCCCATTGATTCCTATGGGGAAATAAAATTTATGTTTACACCTAACACCCTAACATGAACCCTGAGTCTAAACACCCCTAATCTTACACTTATTAACCCCTAATCTGCTGCCCCAACATCGCCGACACCTACATTATACTTATTAACCCCTAAACTGCCGCTGCAGACACCGCAGCCACCTACATTATACTTATGAACCCCTAATCTGCTGCCCCCAACATCGCCAACACCTGCATTATAATTATTAACCCCTAAACTGCCGCTGCGGACACCGCCGCCACCTACATTATACTTATGAACCCCTAATCTGCTGCCCCCAACATCGCCGACACCTACATTATATTTATTAACCCCTAATCTGCCTTCCCCAATGTTGCCGCAACCTACCTACACTTATTAACCCCTAATTTGCCGCCCCCAACGTCGCCACCACTATAATAAATTAACCCCTAAACCGCCACACTCCCACCTCACAAACATTAGTTAAATATTATTAACCCCTAACATGCCGTCCCTAACATCGCCACCACTATATTAAATGTATTAACCCCTAAACCTTAGTCTAACCCTAACCCTAACACTCCCTAACTTAAATATAACTAAAAGTAATCTAAATAAATATTCCTATCATTAACTAAATTATTCCTATTTAAAACTAAATACTTACCTGTAAAATAAACCTTAAGCTAGCTACAATATAACTAATAGTTACATTGTATCTAGCTTAAGGTTTATTTTTATTTTAAAGGCAAGTTTGTATTTATTTTAATTAGGTAGAATAGTTATTAAATAGTTATTAACTATTTACTAACTACCTAGCTAAAATAAATACAAAAGTACCTGTAAAATAAAACCTAACCTAAGTTACAATAACACCTAACACTACACTATAATTCAATAAATTAAATACAATTACCTAAATTAAATTAGCTAAAGTACAAAAACAAACAAACAAACACTAAATTACAGAAAATAATAAACAAATTACAGATATTTAAACTAATTACACCTAATCTAATAGCCCTATTAAAATAAAAAAGCCCCCCCCAATAAAAAAAACCCTAGCATAAACTAAACTATCAATAGCCCTTAAAAGGGCCTTTTGCGGGGGAATTGTCCCAAAGTAATCAGCTCTTTTACCTGAAACAAAAAATACAAGCAACCTCCCCAACAGTAAAACCCACCACCCACACAACCAACCCCCCAAAGAAAAAACTAACTAAAAAACCTAAGCTCCCCATTGCCCTGAAAAGGGCATTTGGATGGGCATTGCCCTTAAAAGGGCAGTTAGCTCTTTTGCCGCCCAAACCCTAACCTAAAAAAACCCCCACCCAATACACCCTTAAAAAAACCTAACACTAACTCCCTGAAGATCGACTTACCGGGAGACATCTTCATCCAAGCCGGGTCGAAGTCCTCAACAAAGCCGGGAAAAGTCTTTATCCAAGTCGGGCGAAGTGGTCCTCCAGACAGGCAGAAGTCTTCATCCAGACGGCATCTTCTATCTACATCCTTCCGGCGCGGAGCAGGTCCATCTTCAAGACATCCAATCAGCCAATAGGATTGAGCTCGCATTCTATTGGGTGTAATTTGTTTATTATTTTCTGTAATTTAGTGTTTGCTTTTTTTTGTACTTTAGCTAATTTAATTTAATTTAGGTAATTGTATTTAATTTATTTAATTATAATGTAGTGTTAGGTGTTATTGTAACTTAGGTTATGTTTTATTTTACAGGTAAAGTTGTATTTATTTTAGCTAGGTAGTTATTAAATAGTTAATAACTATATAATAACTATTGTACCTAGTTAAAATAAATACAAACTTGTCTGTAAAATAAAAATAAACCCTAAGCTAGATACAATGTAACTATTAGTTATATTGTAGCTATCTTAGGGTTTATTTTATAGGTAAGTATTTAGTTTTAAATAGGAATTTTAGTTAGATTTATTTAAATTATATTTAAGTTAGGGGGTCTTAGGGTTAGGGTTAGACTTAGGTTTAGGGGATAATACATTTAGTATAGTGGCGGCAACGTTGGGGGCGGCAGATTAGGGGGTTAATAAATGTAGTTAGGTGGTGCCGATTTTAGGGACAGCAGATTAGGGGTTAATAATATTTAACTAATGTTTTTTGAGGCAGGAGTGGTTTAGGGGTTAATATGTTTATTATAGTGGCGGCGACGTTGGGGGCCGCAGATTAGGGGTTAATAAGTGTAGGTAGGTTGCGGCGACATTCGGGGCGGCAGATTAGGGGTTAATAAATATAATGTAGGTGTCAGCGATGTTGGGGGCAGCAGATTAGGGGTTCATAAGTATAATGTAGGTGGCGGCAGTGTCCAGAGCGGCAGATTAGGGGTTAAAAAATTAATTTTAGTGTTTGTGATGCGGGAGGGCCTCGGTTTAGGGGTTAATAGGTAGTTTTTGGGTGTTAGTGTACTTTTTAGCACTTTAGTTATGAATTTTATGTTACGGCGTTGTACCATAAAACACATAACTACTGACTTTTAAATGCGTTAGGAATCTTGACGGTTTAGGGTGTACCGCTCACTTTTTGGCCTCCCAGGACAGACTCGTAATACCAGCGCTATAAAAGTCCCATAGAAAAAAGACTTTACGAAGTTTACGTAAGTCGTTTTGTGGTAAGGCCAAAAAAGTGTGCGGTGACCCTAAACCTGCAAGACTCGTAATACCAGCGGGCGTAAAAAAGCAGCGTTAGCACCTGTTAACGCTGCTTTTTTCAGCTACCGCAAAACTCGTATTCTAGGCCATAGTTTTGTTTGCCTTCTGAATAATTTCATTTAGTAAAAGGCTGATAATTCAAACTAACTGTAGGCTTCAGTCCTGAATATTCAATTACTAATCTAAAACCAAAGTAAATTAATGAAAATAAATAATTAGAACTAAAAAAGTACCAAGACGTAGATAATATGGGTGAATCTCACTATATAAAGTAGCCTGCATAACTTGATCAGTTTAAAAGGATTTGAAACCCACATTTTTTCCCCATGATTCAGATAGAGCACACAATTTTAAACAACTTTATAATTTACTCCTATTATCAAATGTTCTTAGTTCTCTTGGTATCTTTATTTGAAAAAGCAGGAATTTAAAGCGTAGGGGTTGGCCCATTTTTGATTAAAAAATGGACTGGCTCCTAAGCTTACATTCCTGCTTTTCAAATAAAGATACCAAGAGAATGAAGAACATTTGATAATAGGGGTTAATTAGAAAGTTGCTTAAAATTGCGTTTTAGAATTTAGTTTTTTTGAACTTTTTATAAGACAAAATCTGTTGATTCTTATTTCTAATCTTCATTATAGTTTATTTATTTGTAAGTATTTCTATGTCTGTTAAGAACTAACAGGTCTTACAGATAAATGCAATTTATTCTCTATTACAGAAATTGCCTTACCCAGATAGGGATATGACCAGTTAGCAGTATCATACGTATGAGTGCTCCAATCACTATCTGTATCCTGATCTGGAGTGGCAAGAAAGCTTGTTGTGTGTGTGAGTTTATCAGTTTAACCCTTTAGCAGAGGTTGCACACAGAGGTCAAGAGCGCAATAGTGATACATATTGTAAACAACAGGGTCAGTACAAAGTTATATCCCTGTCACTACAATCAAGAAGAATGCAGCTGTTTGAGTGTAGTGAAAGCTATATGTGTCTTTTTCTTTCAGAGGCTCATAGGCAGATTACCAATTTATTTTTATTATCAAATTACCTTCATTCTCTTGGTATCCTTTGTTAAAGGAACAGCAATGTATTACTGGGTAAGCCAATGACAAAAGGCATTAATGTGTAGCTATCAATCAGCAGCCCCGGAGGCTACCAAAGTTTACTTTTCAACAAAGGATACCAAGTGAACAAAACAAATTAGATAATAGAAGTAAACTGGAAAGTTGTTTAAAATTACATTTTCTATCTGAATCATGAAAGAAAAAAACATTTTTTGTTTAATTTTCCTTTAAACTGTCAAGATTCAGATAGAGCATGCAATTTGAACTAGCTCTCCGATTTACTTCTATAATCAAATAGACAGTCTATTTACATGCACACTCTATGAGGCATTAGCTCCTGCTGATAATGTGCAAGAGTTCACAGTGTATACGAAAATGAGTCTGTGATTGGCTCATGGTTGTCACATGAAAATGGTCAGTATTTTCAGCATGTTTTCCCAGTTCTCACATCCCTTAAATGGACAGTCTACTTAATTTTTACATTATTTAAAAAGATAGATAACGCATTTACTACGCATCCCGAGCATTGCATAACCATCATTGTTATATTAATATACTTTACTAGCCTTAAGGCTCTTTTGCGCTCTCTCTCCCCCTCTCTTTTGCACTCTCTCTCTCCCCCTCTCTTTTGTGCTCTCTCTCTCCCCCCTCTGTTTTGTGCTCTCTCTCCCCCCTCTCTTTTGATCTTTCTCTCCCCCTCTCTTTTAAACTCTCTCTCTCCTCCCTCTCTTTTGAGCTCTCTCTCTCCCCCCTCTCTTTTGCGCTCTCTCTCTCCCCCTCTCTTTTGCGCTCTCTCTCTCCCCCTCTCTTTTGCGCTCTCTCTCTCCCCCCTCTCTTTTGCGCTCTCTCTCTCCCCCCTCTCTTTTGCGCTCTCTCTTCCCCCTCTCTTTTGCGCTCTCTCTCCCCCTCTCTTTTGCGCTCTCTCCCCCTCTCTTTTGCGCTCTCTCTCCCCCCTCTCTTTGCACTCTCTCTCCCCCCTCTCTTTTGCTCTCCCTCTCCCCCCCCTCTCTTTTGCTCTCCCTCTCTCTCCCCCCTCTCTCTCTCACCCCCTCTCATTTTCTCCCCTCCTCTCTCTCCCCCTCTCTCTCTCCCCTCTCTCTCTCCCCTCTCTCCCCCCTCTCTCTCCCCCTCTCTCTCTCCCCCCCCTCTCTCTCCCCCTCTTTCTCCCCCTCTCTATCTCTCTCCCCTCTCTATCTCTCTCCCCTCTATCGTGCGACCGCACCTGGCCATGCCCCCTTCACGACTGGCCATGCCTCTTTGTGGCCATTCATGCCCGACCACGCCCCTTCACATTGGCCACACACCCCGCTCAAGCCTGGCCGCGCCCACTTCTGCCGCAGATCAGCTAGGGACTCAAAGGCCAGGTGTGTTTGTCCTTGTGCTGTCTCTACTGCGCATGACAGCTTCGGACAAACACACTTGGCCTTTTATTATTATATAGGATAACCTCTTAACCTCTGCCTGTTTCTAAGCAAATGTAGGCCGCCTCTTATCTTAGTGCTTTTTCTTAGCTTTTTACAACCAGACAGTGCTAGTTCATGTGTGCCCTATAGCAGTGTTAATTTTGACAGCAAATTTTGATTTAGTTTTAGTCATAGTCTTTTGACTACAATGCCATTTATTTTAGTTATATTTTAGTCATCTAAATTGTTTTATTTTTAGTCTAGTTTTAGTCGACTAAATATAATAAGATTTTAGTGGACTAAATCTATAGTAGTGTCAGTATATGGCCGGGTTATAATACAATATATTTAATAATTATTCTTTAAAACAAACCCCCAATAAAATGCATATACTAAACAATTAAAGTTAATATAAATTCCTAAATTCTTTTTATTAGTTAAAGTTATAAACACATTGAATTATATTTATAGAAAACCAGATTATGAATCAAACTATACAAGCTTAAACTGTTACAATATTCTTTACAAAGCAAACCAAATGTACCTTTAGAATTAACCTTATTCACAATTGAATTGCTTTACATCACAACAATGAAATACCAGAATCTTCTGTTATTAACCAATAACTCTATTTCAATGCTCAATATGGATTACCAATTTACTATGCTTAATTAATAACTACCAGGGATATAATCACAATAACCAGTTTATGTACAGTTCTGAAAGAGTTCACTATAATGACTGACTTATAAATCTGGAGTATAAAACCCTATTTAGTAAATAAATTATTTAGCAATAATGACTAGTTAAGACTACACAGGACTATGAAACACAAGCTTAAAATACTAATTGTGCCCTTTTAAATTTACTAACTGCAATTAGACTGTAGCAACAATAAATGTATTTGCTTTAAAATATCAAGTTATAAATTTAAAAGTTTCTTATACTTCACCCAAATAAGCAAATCAATTCTTCCAGGGTTCCTGTGATAAATCCAATTTCACCTCATAAATTAATAGAGGTAATTTTTGCAAGATGGATTAAAATTAGGCCCAGATTGCTTTATAATAAACTGGATCCCAAGGCAACAGTTTGTCAGTCAAAATTCAGCACAGAGTCCTCTTTTTTCTCTTGCCTGGGGTTATATCACACAATATAATCCCACCCCTTTTTATTCTAATCATAAGTGATTATTTGGAAATGCCCCACGGTGCTTGTCTTTCGGATTGGCCCTTCGGATGCTTAGCATTGATTGGTTATTTGGGAGACGCCTCCCTGATTGGTTCATCTGGCTCTGCATGTGTTCCAATAGTTAATTTATTTGGCTGTCATACCCGTTTTAAACCCCTAGGGGGCAGTAGACAACCGCAAATGCAGTTTCACCATCAAGTATTGCCACAGTTCAATACATCCTTATAAAGTGATTATTTATACTACTTTAATTTCTTGTATTAATCATTTACAATTTTAATTATAGATAAGATAATATAATGTAATTTTTCTGATTATTCCAATATTAAATACAAGCATGTTTCTAGCGATCATACCAATAAGCAATTATACTATCAATCATTTGCTCTTCCCAGAATCATTGCATTTAACATCCTGGCATAATATTCATACAAATGCAGCATATTTCACATTCCTAATAATTTTTGAGTACGCAGATCCATGTTTATGGCTAATATTCATAGGACATCTTGCTGTCTGTAAAATAAAGAAATAAATGTTACCATTTTGAAACAAACATTTATACATCTTCCTACAGCTATTCATTAAGTTCAGTATACACTTATCTAATATGTTACTGTTAGGCATCTCTTCTCAGGATATATATTTATATATATATATATATATATATATATATATATTTACAGTATACATATGGATGATGTCATTTAAAGGAACCTTCATTCGTCTTTAGTCGTCGGAAGAAGAGGATGCTCCGCACTGGATGTCTTGAAGATGAACCCGCTCTTCGCCGGATGGATGAAGATAGAAGATGCCGTCTGGATGAAGACTTCTGCCCATCTGGAGGACCACTTCTGCCGGCTTGGATGAAGACTTCTCTCGGGTTTGTTGAGGATTTCTTGCTGCTTTGCTTAGGACTTCTCCCTGCTTCGTTTAGGATGGATGTCCGGTCTTCAAAACTGTAAGTGGATCCTCGGGGGTTAGTGTTAGGTTTTTTTAAGGGTTTATTGGGTGGGTTTTAGTTTTAGATTAGGGTTTGGGCAGCAATAGAGCTAAATGCCCTTTTAAGGGCAATGCCCATCCAAATGCCCTTTTTAGGGCAATGGGGAGCTTAGGTTTTTTAGGTAGGATTTTATTTGGGGGGTTGGTTGTGTGGGTGGTGGGTTTTCCTGTTGGGGGGAGGTGTTTGTATTTTTTTTTACAGGTAAAAGAGCTGATTTCTTTGGGGCAATGCCCTGCAAAAGGCCCTTTTAAGGGCTTTTGGTAGTTTAGTCTAGTTTTTTTTTTTAATTTTGGGGGGGCTTTTTTATTTTGATAGGGCTATTAGATTATGTGTAATTAGTTTAAATATCTGATAATTTGTTTTTTATTTTGTGTAATTTAGTGTTTTTTTTTTGTAATTTAGGTAATTGTATTTAATTAATTTAATTTTATTTAATTGTAGTGTAATGTTAGGTGTTAGTGTAAGACAGGTTAGGTTTTATATCACAGGTACATTTGTATTTATTTTAGCTAGGTAGTTATTAAATAGTTAATAACTATTTAATAACTATTCTACCTAGTTAAAATAAATACAAACTTGCCTGTAAAATAAAAATAAACCCTAAGCTAGCTACAATATAACTATTAGTTATATTGTAGCTATCTTAGGGTTTATTTTACAGGTAAGTATTTAGTTTTAAATAGGAATTATTTAGGTAATGATAGCAATTTTTATTTAGATTTATTTTAATTATATTTAAGTTAGGGGGTGTTAGGGTTAGGGTTAGACTTAGGTTTAGGGGTTAATAAATTTAGTATAGTGGCGGCGATGTTGGGGGCGGCAGATTAGGGGGTTAATAAATGTAGGTAGGTGGCGGCGATGTTAGGGGCGGCATATTAGGGGTTAATAATATTTAACTAGTGTTTGCGAGGCGGGAGTGCGGTGGTTTAGGGGTTAATATGTTTATTATAGTGGCGGCGATGTCTGGAGAGGCAGATTAGGGGTTAATAAGTGTAGGTAGGTTGCGGCGACATTGGGGGCTTGAGATTAGGGGTTAATAAGTATAATGTAGGTGTCGGCGACATTGGGGGCAGCAGATTAGGGGTTAATGAGTATAATGTAGGTGTCGGCAATGTTGGGGGCAGCAGATTAGGGGTTAATAAGTATAATGTAGGTTGCGGCGATGTCGGGGGTGGCAGATTAGGAGTTAATAAGTGTAAGATTAGGGGTGTTTAGACTTGGGGTTCATGCTAGGGTGTTAGGTGTAAACATAAATTTAGTTTCCCCATAGGAATCAATGGGGCTGCGTTATGGAGCTTTACGCTGCTTTTTTGCAGGTGTTAGGCTTTTTTTCAGCCGGCTCTCCCCATTGATGTCTATGGGGAAATCGTGCACAAGCATGTAAAACCAGCTCACCGCTGACTTAAGCAGCGCTGGTATTGGAGTGCGGTATTGAGCACAATTTTGCTCTACGCTCACTTCTTGCCTAATAACGCCGGGTTTATGAAAACATGTAATACCAGCGCTGTAGGGAAGTGAGCGGTGACATTAACATGCAAGTTAGCACCGCACCCCTCATAACAGAAAACTCGTAATCTAGCCGTATGGCATTAAGGTTTAAACATGCAATAATGTCTTTATTTATCTTAAAATTAAATAAAACCAAGTCTCATAAAGTGGAAAATTTTCTACAAAGGGCCAGTAATTAGATATGCATTGATTATAACTTGCATATGACAATGTTTATTTTTTCAAGCAGAAGTGCAACTCTAAAATATTTAAAAGAACTATATCAGCTGTAATGACATTGCATAGATTGCTTTGCCATCTGTATAGGACTGGAAGTCCAAATAGATTAGTTCTGATTAGATTTCTTCCAAAAACGTCCCTCCCTAACATTTTAGTCTAATTTTAGTTAGTCGACTAAATGTCAATAGATTTTCATTATAGTTGTAGTCATTATAACTTAGTTTTTGATTAGTTTTAGTCACTGAAAAAGTGTTGTTGACGAAAACTATGACTAAAAGTATTAGTCGACTAAATTAACACTGCCCTATAGATAACATTGTGCTCACTCCCGTGGAGTTATGCAAGAACCAGCACTGAGATAAGGGACAGTCAAAGAGCATCTAAGCAGAGGCTAAGATACAGGTAATCATAGAGCTAAAAAGTATATTAATATAACAGTGCTGGTTATGAATTCTGGGGAATGGGTAATAAAGGGGTTATCTATCTTTTTAAACAATATTCAAGTAGCTCAAAATAGCTACCTCCCAAAAACTACACAAAATTCATATTCCTATTCTGTAACCTAAAAAACAAATTGGCAGGATTAACCAAAAAAAAAATTGGTTTTTTTTTTGGGTTTAGTTTTACATCACAGGTTGAAGGGTCTGTATATTGACTAATAATAGGTGACAGAGGAACAGGGGCATTGCCAGTATACTGGGCGTGTGTGTTTGTTAATTTAATTATTTAGCTATTTTTTATTTATAATTAATGTTTTAACTGATTGAACAGGAAGCATTTGTGTCTGTTTGGTGACGTAGCTAATGTCATGCAATATGACCAGGGTAATCTGAGAGCATTTTCTTCACATGCAAAACCAATGTTACATTTTAACGATTTGGTGTACTCTGGTGAAAGTGTTATCTGGGGGTTCATCAAGTCATTTTAACTGTCGAGTTGAATTAGTGAAAAGTGACCACATAAATGTGTTGTTAAGTATAAAGTATTTGGATAGTAATCAGGAAAGCAGGACTGGCCAGGGCCGTATTTATAGTTAGGCATAATAGGCAGGTGACTACATGTGCACTTCATAGAAGGGCACCTGTCTCTGCCTATTATAAATACCAGTAAGCTTAAAATTACCTTCCTGAAACCACTGTAGTGAGGGCGAGAAAAAGTGGTAACAGCTAGTTCCAGTCCAACTAATGGATCTCTGATGTCAGAGCTAGCTGCTTTCTGTAATTTCTATCATTTGTCAGCAGCAGTCACGTGCCTACTCTGACATCACAGGTGACTTAGGTGGTTGGGAACTAGCTACTATCCGCATTATGGTGGCTTCATGTAGTTAACTATATGCACATTATTATTTATAATAAAATAATATAATATAAAAATAATTTATGTTCTAATTGGGTCTGCACCATATTATTGATGTTATTATATGTTAAAGAATATGATATGATTTTTTTGTACCCACAAATAAAAGTCTGTAACTATAAGCACAGCTGTGTTTCTAGTTGGTAATCTGTCTGTGTAATTTAATATATCTGTATTCTTCATAAACTTAATACAGGATTTACATTGCACCTTTTCATACCCTTACCCCTGATTAAAGTATGGGGCCCAGTGAGGTGCTGTTATTTCACTTCCGTCAGCCATCTTAGTTAAGGTCGTCGGCACATCGTGAATGGGGAACGTGGCGCTTCAGATTTTAATGCCTACAGGCTCCTGGGCTGTTACCAATAAGCAATGAAAATGACTGATTGTGATCACATCAACATCAAACAGCTGTTAACATTGATAATGATCAAATGAAAAAAATGCGATCAACTCCATAATCATTTTATAACATCACTGCAGTCATAAAGTAATATTTCAATGGTTAGGTTTTAGTTGTCTAAGTTTCATAGTTTAAATTTTTTTTTGTGCTATATCTTTTTTTTATAAAAAATAAAAAAAAAGTACTGGGCTAGATTACAAGTGAGGCGCAAATGTTTTTTGCACCAGCACAATCGTGTTTTAGCAAGCCATTTCCATTGAGCTGATATTACGAGTGCAGCAAAATTGCTTCAATCCATATCGCAATCTCAGAGCTGTGGTTCGCTGTTCTCCGAAACAAAAAAGTTGCACAAAACACTTAAAAAATACATTACAAAGTACAGTTACACTCATATTAACACTGTCTGTAACTGTACACATATTGCACGAAAAGGTTATAAGGGCTAAAAGATTGGAGATCTCTGGTGGCAGGCAGAGGACTTTAAGATTGAGACACATATATATACGCATTGCTAAAGATATATTTGTATGTATATATATATATATATATATATATATATATATATATATATAAAAATGTTTATATATAGAAATGTTTATATTAGTGTACATATATATTAATGTATTTATATGTGTGTATATGTATTTACAGTCATATATACATATATAAAAACATTAATATATATGTACACATATATAAACATACATATCAGTAAATTATATCCGTTAAGTAGATGAAAACATGAGAAAACATGTTTATGCAATATTCATGTTTAATAAAGATTTTAACTATGTAGTTACTGTAAATATTTCACATTTGCTAATGCGAATATGCTATGTTGTTTGCGAGATGGTTGTTTGTTTTTTTTCCAACAATTTTTTTTCCTCCATTGACTTCAATGGGGAATGCAAAAATGCGATAGGTGTTTTTTTTTCACCGCTTTTGTTACTCCATTGATGTCTATGGGGGAATACATGCACATGCACGCGAAAACTTAAATGAGGTCTTTTGCACTATTTGGGTTAATGTCAGCGCAAAATAAAGGCTGTGACACACTGCAAGCAGAGCGGCACGCAGCGTGTAGATGCGGCTGTGCGCGCTCAGTGTGTCCTGCCTTTTCATCTCTGAGCACTCTGTCGTGTCAGGTCGCGTAGCTAAGCTCTCATAGATCTTCAGAACTTCAGAAGCAATGCGTCGCGGTGCAATGCAGCTGCTTCGCCTCGCGCTGCATCGATTGCAGTGTGTCACAGCCTTAAGTGTTTTTGGAACTTGTAATACGAACGCAACCCGATAAGCATAAAAATGAAAA
Organism: Bombina bombina; assembly: GCF_027579735.1. Taxonomy (NCBI): domain Eukaryota; kingdom Metazoa; phylum Chordata; class Amphibia; order Anura; family Bombinatoridae; genus Bombina; species Bombina bombina. Next base: position 42,728,726 of record NC_069504.1, on the reverse strand, counting down.
TCCTAGCGATCACAAATAAATACAGCACCATTTGTAATCTAGCCCACTGTGAATTCAATGTCATGTAATTTGGCTTAATATTATTATTAACTTTTTTAAAAACGTTCAAACCAGATCTAATCTTAAATAAACATTTTAATGATGTTTGTTTAGTTGAGTGCAAGATTCCGATTTAAATATTGTCATTTGATTTATATTCTTTAAACTTTCTATTAAACAAGGAAATATTTATGGTAAGTATGTCATGAATGTCAAACTAAAGACTACATAATGTAAATATTTTAAAGTTTTTAAATGAATGAAACATGAGTAGATGGTAGCTGAGGAGCTGAAAGGCAAGCTGAGTCATTAGCAGTGGTCTTGTGAATATTTCTTTTTTTTATTGACTGACACTCATTGTGGTTTTGTCACAGGTAGTGAAGACCGCAGCTTGGCTTCTATCACACCCACCAGGACGGACATCAAAAGACAACTCATGAGGCCGATTTCTCCTGCACTTCATACATCATCTCCCACCCAACCACAGAGAGACAACTTAAGACCTTAATAAAATGTTCTTGTGTCTATAACACCAAACCACAAGTTATGTTTTAAGGTTGGAAAGCCTATAATTATTGACCTCTTAACAGCAGAACTCTGAAGAACATGAATTACAGCACAATAAATCTGCCGTAGTAGAGGATTTAAAGACATTTTTTAAAATTAAATTCCCCAATATCATTTGTTCAGTCTAATAATAATCATTTTATTTATTTGCTTGTAATACCTGGATGGATATAAAATGTTGTTTGGTGTCCTGTTGTAGGTTTTTTTTCGAAAGGTAAAAATATTGGAGGAACTAAAAAATAAAGTCTGGCATTACTCACAAGAAATGTAATGTAGAATGTTTGAAGCACTAAATCCATGATTTTACAACTGTTCTAAATAAGAAAATGGGGTTGAACTCCAAAACTACCAAGGAGATTGTTGTAAGTCCATTCCTCTGTAGATTACAAATGGCAGAAGTTTCTGCAAGAATCTTTTATCAAAGTGACAGTCAGTGCTTTAACCACTTGTGTGGACATATATCAGTCACAATATTACATCTTCACATGTACTTTTATTAATAAACACATTGGTATATATATGTTTAGTCCAAAAACAGCAAACATATACAAAAACAACACAAATATTGTATTAATATATAAGTGATTATGGGGTCAGGTCACAAAATAAATATTTACATTGCTGTCTACATGACTTCTGCAGAAGGGCCCATATTTTATGGACTTCTCTGCCTCACTCTACAAGACACCCCCTAGTTTTATTAGTTTCATGCGCTCCTTAAACTCTACTATGCAGGAATGTATACAACATACACTAACCTTTCTTACCTTAGTTCCTCTCCTCCTTTGTCTTCTACTTGAACCCACTAAGCATTTAAGACAACAAGCTTAGCTGTTTTGTAGATCACCTTCATGGCAGAGCCCTTTATGCATTTGTCTCCTATAAATGTTACTTTTTATATTATACCTAGGTTTATAGTGCTGAAAATCTGTCTGCGCTCTACAAATAACTGATAATAATAATAACTTGAAAGCAGCAGATGAACAAGTATACAAGTTTTCTATTCAATATAGTTTATGTGATGAATAATTCTGTTTTAGTATTCTTAAAGGGACATTAAAACACAGTGCACAACAACACAATAATAGTAACTATTTACTCTCATCTAGATTACAAGTTTTTTGCTAAACAGGGTTTGATACGAACGCAACATAGCGCTGCCATTGCGAGTTACTGAAAAGCCTCCTTGTGCCTGCGATATGGTGTCGTTAAGCTCCATACCGCACAAAATCCAAGGACTGCTTTGACGTGCTCGTGCACGCTTTCCCCCATAGACACCAATGGGGAGACAAATAAATATAGTAACCCAAGCGCTATATGGGTTGCCTAAAGCTCACTACCAAAAAGTCCCCTAGCGGACTTCAAATAGCTAAAAGTGTAACAAAGGAGGGAATGAGCACTAAAAGCTTAATAGGCTAAATGTTTGAACAACTTAAGTCATATATAAAGGAATCACAATTTAATGAAAACAGGAAATGAAGTATATCATATTAAAACAGAGATGAAAATGGCCTATCACTAACATTAACGTGGCCTGTCACTAACATGGATCCATGATGTATCTAAAATCGAGGTTAAAACTATACAATAAGACAGGTCAAATTGCAAATACAAATAGATAATTACAGTCAAAATGGTAAACTTATGGTATACAAATACCAAACAATAAAAACAATAGGTGAATAAAAGATGAAAAGTCCAGTATCTGTTGGTGAAAAATTATAAAAATACAAAAATACAAAAAAGCAAATTTTGCAAAAATAAGATGAATCCAAAACGGGTGAAGGTTCAAACAATGATCCAAAGTGGTCAAATTCGGTTTAACAACAATCCAATAAATCCATTAGTGGCAAATCATCATAAAAGTCAAACAGTATCAAAAGTTTACAACAAAAATAGTAGAAAATAGTGTCCAAAAAAAGTCCAAGCTTAAGTAAACTCCAAAAAAAAAGGGTGTGAGACTTGTGTATCCAATCAATAATGAAACAATGTATCAGAGTGAACAAAAATGAGTGAAAAAAGGATGAATAAAAAAATAAATAAAATAAAAAATAAATGTTCAAATAACGATAAAAAGTCCAAACTTGTGAGTGTTGTAAGCTGGGAACTGATGAATCACTGGAGGGCTGATTATCTAAACGTCTCTGGGCTTGTGAGATTCTAAGATGAGAAATGGTCTCTTTTCCTCAGAAATACAGCTGTGTGAGTGGTCATTTCCACTCATTAGGATAAGTTGTAGACCTGAGTGCACACTAACATGTTCCTCTGGGGTATATTAGACTGCAGAGTGATAACTACAACTGAGTTTGTCACAGTACAATGTAACAAACAAAATACATTGTACCGTGACAAACTCAGTTGTAGTAATCACTCTGCAGTCTAATATACCCCAGAGGAACATGTTAGTGTGCACTCAGGTCTACAACTAATCCTCATGGGTGGAAATGACCACTCACACAGCTGTATATCTGAGGAAAAGAGACAATTTCTCATCTTAGAATCTCACAAGCCCAGCGACGTTTAGATAATCAGCCCTCCAGTGATTCATCAGTTCCCAGCTTACAACACTCACAAGGTTGGACTTTTTATCGTTATTTGATCATTTATTTTTTTTTTATTCATCCTTTTTTCACTTATTTTTGTTCACTCTGATACACTGTTTCATTATTGATTGGATACACGAGTCTCACTCCCTTTTTTTTGGAGTTTACTTAAGCTTGGACTTTTTTTTGGACACTGTTTGACTTATATGATGATTTGCCACTAATGGACTTATTGGATTGTTGTTAAACCGAATTTGACCACTTTGGATCATTGTTTGAACCTTCACCCGTTTTGGATTCATCTTATTTTTGCAAAATTTGCTTTTTTGTATTTTTGTATTTTTATAATTTTTCACCAACAGATACTGGACTTTGGCAATTGCCTCTAAAGGGGCAATGCCCATACAAATGCCCCTTTAGAGGCAATTGGGAGCTTAGTTTTTTTTTTAGAGTTAGGTTTTTTATTTTGGGAGGGTTGGTCGGGTGGTGGATTTTACTGTTGGGGGGACTTTGTATTTTTTTACAGGTAAAAGAGCTGATTTCTTTAGGGCAATGCCATACCAAAGGCCCTTTTAAGGGCTATCAGTAATTTATTGTAGGCTAGGGGGTGTTTTTATTTTGGGGGGCTTTTTTATTTTTATAGGGCTATTAGATTAGGTGTAATTGTTTTTTTTTTTATAATTTAGTTTATATTTTTTTGTAATCTCAGTGGTTTTTATTTTTGATAAACTTAGATTTTGTTTCATGTAATTGGCAAGAGTCCATGAGCTAGTGACATATGGGATACACAATCCTACCAGGAGGGGCAAAGTTTCCCAAACCTCAAAATACCTATAAATACACCCCTCACCACACCCACAATTCAGTTTTACAAATTTTGCCTCCTATGGAGGTGGTGAAGTAAGTTTGTGCTTGGTTTTCTTCTGTGATATGCGCTTCTCAGCATTTTGAAGCCTGATTCCTCTCAGAGTACAGTGAATGTCAGAGGGATGTGAAGAGAGTATTGCTTATTGATTTTATGGTTTTCCTCGCGGGAAATATTTTCAAAGGTTCTCTGTTATTGGTCGTAGAGATTCATCTCCTACCTCCCTTTTCAGATCGACGATATACTCTCATATTCCATTACCTCTACTGTTACTGATTCAGTACTGGTTTGGCTATCTGCTATATGTGGATGGGTGTCTTTCGGTAAGTATGTTTTCATTACTTAAGACACTCTCAGCTATGGTTTGACACTTTATGTTTTATTAGAAAGTTCTAAATATATGTATTGTACATATATTTGCCATGAGTCAGTTTATGTATATTTCCTTTTGCAGACTATCAGTTTCAAAATTGGGAAAAACATTTTTAGGAAGTTATTTTTTCTTACCTGGGGTATAGTCTTTTTCTTTAAATTGACTATTTTTCATTTAATTTTTGCGGGCAAAATTAGGCTCGCGAGGCCGCAAAGTGCTAATATTTATTGCATCATTCTTGGCGCGAGAATTTTTTTGGTGCGAAGGTACGTTCGGTGTCGCAAATTCGTCATTTCCGGCGTCTTAGGTGACGCCAGGTTTCCTTGCATAAGGTTGCATCTGCCATGATGAGAGTTGCGTCATTTCTGGATGTTGTTAGTGCCAAAAAAAATGTAATTTTCCGTTGTGCGTCATACTTGGCGCCAATTAATTTAATTATTTTAACCCCACTTCCTATATGCCTCTTGCTTTTTTTCTATGCTCAGAGGGCTATGCTGTTTGCATTTTGTTCCCATTCCTGAAACTGCCATATAAGGAAATTGATAATTTTGCTTTATATATTGTTTTTTCTCTTACATTTGCAAGATGTCTCAATCTGATCCTGTCTCAGAAATCACTGTTGGAACCCTGCTGCCTGATAACAGTTCAACCAAAGATAAGTGTATCTTTTGTTAGTGGAGATTATATCTCCAGCTGTGGTATGTAACAGTTGTCATGATAAGCTTTACATGCAGAGAGTGTACCCATCAGTACTAGTACAATGCCTGTTGTTCCTACAACATCTAATGTACATGATATCCCTGTGAATATAAAATATTTTATTGCAATTTAGAAGGCTTTGTCTGCTATTTCGCCTTCTAATAAATGTAAAAGGTCTTTTAAAACTTCTCATAAAGTTGATGAAATTTCAAATGACTGACAACATACTGTATTATCCTCCTCTGATGAGGATCTATCTGATTCAGAAGATCCTACCTCAGATATTGACACTGACAAATCTTCTTTTCTCTTTAAGATGGAGTATATTCGTTCCTTGTTAAAGACTAGTAAATGTTTAAATTCTGTTTATAAACCTCCTGTGGTTACTCCAGAGGTTTTTCCAGTTCCTGATGTTATTTCTGATATGATTTCAAAGGAATGGAATAGGCCTGGTACTTCTTTTTCCTTCTTCTAGGTTTAAAAAGTTGTAGCCTTTGCCAACAGTTAGATTGGAGTTTTGGGGAAAAATCCCCAAAGTTGATGGGGCTATTTCTGCTCTTACCTAACGTGCTACTATCCCTATGGAAGATAGTACTTCCTTTAAGGATCCTTTAGATAGGAAACTTGAATATTATCTAAGGAAAGGTTATTTATATTATGGCTATCTTCTCAGGCCTGCCATTTCTATGGCTGATGTAGCAGCTGCATCAACTTTTTGGTTGGAAAGCTTAGCGCAACAGGAAACAGATCCTGATTGTCTAGCATTGTTCGCTTGCTTCAACATGCTAATCATTTTATCTGTGATGCCATTTTTTGATATCATCAAAATTGATGTTAGTGCTTTGTGGCTCATATATTGGATTACTGACATGGTATCTAAGTCTAGATTACTATCTCTTTCTTTCCAAGGTAACAATTTATTTGTTCCAAGCCGTTTAAGAAACCAAAGCCAGTCCCCAAATCTGCATGAAGGTGCAGACCTCATTCCAGCTCAGCTGGTGAGGACAGATTAAACTTTTTTCCAAAACATTTGGGCAGATTTTGTCCAAAATCAATGCATTCAGAGTTTTGTCTCTCAGGGGTATCAAATTAGATTCAGAGTAAGACCTCCTGTGAGAAGATTCTTTCTCCCACGTATCCCAGCAAATCCAGTGAAGGTTCAGGTTTTTCTTAAGTATGTTTCAGATCTAGAGCTTTCAGGGATAATCATACCAGTTCATTGTCCCAAATTCATTCAGGCCAGTTCTGGATCTGAACATTTTGAATCTCACACGAATCAGCTAGTGTTGTTTCTTCAAAGACATGGTTAGAGGATCAATTTACCAAAAAGTTTCTTGATTCCTCAGACAAGGGTCACCTTTTTAGCTTTCCAGATAGATTCAGTGTCTATGACTCTGTCTCTAACAGACAAGAGACAAATTAAATTGGTTTCAGCTTATCGGAACCTTCAGTCTCAATTTTTCCCTTCAGTAGCTATGTGCATGGAAGTTTTAGGTTTCATGACTGCAGCATTGGACGTGATCTCCTTTGCTCGTCTTCATATGAGACCTCTCCAGCTTTGTATGCTGATTCAATGGTGCAGGGATTATATAAAGATATCATATTTAATATCCTTAAATCCCAATGTTCGACTCTCTCTGTCTTGGTGGTTAGATCACCATCGTATAGTTCAAGGGGCCTCCTTTGTTCGTCCAACCTGGACTGTAATCACAACAGATGCAAGTCTTTCAGGTTGGGGAGTTGTCTGGGGATCTCTGACAGCACAAGGGGTTTGGAAACCTCAAGAGGCGAGATTACCAATCAATATTTTAGAACTCTGTTCTATTTTCAGGGCTCTTCAGGGTTGGCCTCTGTTGAAGAGAGAACCATTCATTTGTTTTCAGACAGACAATATCACAACTGTGGCATATGTCAATCATCAGGGTGGGACTCACAGTCCCCTAGCTATGAAAGAAGTATTGTGGATACTTTCTTGGGCGGAATCCAGCTCTTGTATAATTCCTGTGGTACATATCCCAGGTGTAGACAATTGGGAAGTGGATTATCTCAGCCTTTAGATTATACATCCGGGGGAGTGGTCGCTCCATCCATCCAGATGTCTTTTTTCATCTAAACAAGAGACTTCCCAGGTACCTGTCCAGGTCCAGGGATTCTCAGGTGGAGTAGGTGGATGCATTAGCAGTTCCTTGGTTTTACCAACTTGCTTATATCTTCCTGCCTCTAGTTATTCTTCCAAGAGTTACTTCCAAGATCATCATGGAACGATAATTTGTGTTTCTGGTAGCACCAGCATGGCCTCACAGGTTCAGATATGCGGATCTTGTCTGGATGTCCAGTTGCCAACCTTGGCCACTTCCTTTAAGACCAGACCTTCTGTCTCAAGGGCCGTTTTTCCATCAGGATCTCAAATCATTAAATTTGAAGGTATGGAAATTGAACGCTTAGTGCTTAGTCATAGAGGTTTCTCTGACTCAGTGATTGATACTATGTTACAGGCTCATAAATCTGTCTCTAGGAAGATTTATTATCGAGTCTGGAAGACTTATATTTCATGGTGTTCTTCTCATAAATTCTCCTGGCATTCTTATGGAGTTCCTTGAATTTTACAGTTTCTTCAGGATGGTTTGGATAAAGGTTTGTCTGCAAGTTCCTTGAAGGGACAAATATCTGCTCTTTCTGTTTTGTTTCAAAGAAAGATTGCTAAGCTTCCTTATATTCACTGTTTTGTACAGGCTTTGGTCCGTATCAAGCCTGTCATAAAAATACATTTCTCCTTCTTGGAGTCTTAATTTGATTTTGAAGGCTTTACAGGCTCCTCCTTTTGAGCCTATGCATTCCTTGGATATTAAACTACTTTCTTGGAAAGTGTTGTTCCTTTTGGCTTTCTCTTCTACTAGAAGAGTTTCCGAATTATCTGCACTTTTTTTGTGAGTCTCCTTTTCTGATTTTTCATCAGGATAAGGCAGTTTTGCAGACTTCATTTAAATTCCTACCTAAGGTTGTGAATTCTAACAACATTAATAGGGAAATTGTTGTCCCCTCTTTGTGTCCTAATCCTAAGAATTCTTTGGAGAGATCCTTACATTCTCTGGATGTTGTAAGAGCTTTGAAATATTGTGTTGAAGCTACTAAAGATTTCAGGAAGACTTCTAGTCTATTTGTTGTCTTTTCTGGTTCTAGGAAAGGTCAGAAAGCTTCTGCCATTTCCTTGGCATCTTGGTTAAAGCTTTTGATTCATAAGGCTTATTTGGAGTCGGGTCAGGCCCCGCCTCAGAGAATCACAGCTCATTCTACTAGATCAGTCTCCATTTCCTGGGCTTTTAAGAATGAAGCTTCAGTTGATCAGATTTGCAAAGCAGCAACTTGGTTTTCTTTGCATACATTTACTAAATTCTACCATTTTGATGTATTTGCCTCTTCGAAAGCAGTTTTTGGTAGAAAAGTTCTTCAGGCAGCTGTTTCAGTTTGATTCCTCTGCTTATGTTTTAAGTTTTTTCTTTGCATTTATGAGAAAAACGTATTCTTTTGAGTGTGGATTTTATTTTTTCAGCGGAAAATGGCTGTTTTTATTTTTATCCCTCCCTCTCTAGTGACTCTTCTATGGAGTTCCACATCTTGGGTATTGCTATCCCATACGTCACTAGCTCATGGACTCTTGCCAATTACATGAAAGAAAATATAATTTATGTAAGAACTTATGTGATAAATTCATTTCTTTCATATTGGCAAGAGTCCATGAGACCCACCCTTTTTATGGTGGTTATGATTTTTTGTATAAAGCACACATATTTCCAGTTCCTTTTTGATGCTTTCTACTCCTTTTTCTATCACCCCACCTACTTGGCTATTCGTTAAACTGAATTGTGGGTGTGGTGAGGGCTGTATTTATAAGCATTTTGAGGTTTGGGAAACTTTGCCCCTCCTGGTAGGATTGTATATCCCATACGTCACTAGCTCATGGACTCTTGCCAATATGAAAGAAATTAATTTATCAGGTAAGTTCTTACATAAATTATGTTTTTTTTTAAATTTTCGTAGGATTTGTTATTTTTTTTTAGTTGTAATTTAGATTTTTTAATTTTTTTTGGTAGTTAGGTTTTTTTTTAAATTTGTAATTTAGATATTTTAATTGGTAGTTTTTTTATTTTATTAGAATAGTAATGTTGGTTTAATTTATAGTTTAATATTAGTTTTTTTTTAATTTCACAGGTAAGTTTTTATTTATTTAAAGTTAGTTATTTTGTAATTTTAAGTTAGGGGGTGTAGGTTAAGGGGTTAATAGTTTAATTTAGTGTTTTGCGATGTGGCATGCCGGCGGTTTAGGGGTTAATAGGTTTATTTAGTGGCGGAGATGTGGGAGGCTGGAGATTTAGGGGCTAATAACTTTATTTAGTGGCGGCGATCTCGGGGAGCGGCGGAATAGGGGTTAATAACTTTATTATAATGGCGGTGATGTCGGGGAGCAGCGGTTTAGGGGTTAATATATTGAAAAGATTAGGGGTTAATAAGTTTATTTAATAGCCGCAATGTAAATTGGTGGCAGATTAGGGGTTAATAGGTTTAATATAGTGTTTGCAGGCGGTACCTGACACCCTCAAGATTAGGACAGATATTTCTGGGGACCCCAATTACTTGTTGGAGAGGTTGCGTAGAAAAAGGATACACAGTTATATATATGGTGGACCTGCCAACTCACCCAATCATGTTGGACTAATAAAACTGAAATAGAAAAGGTCCTCTCACTTCAGTTTATTATGAATCCTTTTCATTTTCCCCACTCCCCAAAATAAGGTGTGCCTTATGATTTAGGGTTAGTTTACATGTGGAGCACTATTTAGTGCTCCCGCTCCTGTTCTAACTCCGCTAGAAGAAAGCTTTCTGCGCATATCGGGTAGCGCTCATATTGCAAGTTTTTGCACGAGCGCTAACTCGATGCACACAAAAAGCTGAACTTAGAATATTGCTTGCGCTTTCATGTATTCCCTGTAGAAAAATGGGAAAAAAAGCTAACAACCTAATATGAATATTTCACATTAGTGTTATTAAGTGTAACCGTACTGTGTAATGTATTTCTCATGTGTTTTGTGTTAACCAGAGCTCTGAGGATGCGGTAATCATTCTATCGTAAATTTCAATTGCGTTTACTTACAACTTATAATACAAGTGGTAAACCTGACGCACATAAACACCCGTGATAAACCCCTTTTCGCTTGTGCATAACTGTTTGCGCTCCATCCATAATCTGGCCCTTAATCTATTAACTAGTATGATCAATAGTGTGAAGCTACTTCACCCCCTTTGGGGCATATTTATCAAAGTGCGAGCGGACATGATATGATGTAGCGTATCATGTCCACTGCACATCAATAAATGCAGACAGCATACGCTATCGGCATTTATCATTGCACCAGCAATTCCCCCTGCACTGTTGGTGCAATACGGCCCCCTGCAGATTCGTGGCTAATTGGCCGCTAGCAGGGGGTGTCAATCAACCTGATCGTATTCGATAGGGTTAATTTTTTGTCCACTGCCTCAGAGCAGGCGCACAAGTTATGGAGCAGCAGTGTTTAGACCGCTGCTTCATAACTTCTGTTTCAAACAAGGGGCATCAAGCTCCATTCAGAGCTTGATAATTCGGCCCCTTTATCTCTGCCTAGAGAGACAAAGTCTCTTTTGCTCTGAAAATGGAAAAATAGGATTACAATTTGGCCAAACATGTAGATGATTATTATTCCATGAGCTTTGGTTAGGATAGTTATGTCTGCACAGTAGAGGAACAGGTTACATGGTTTATTGCAAAATGCTTTTGTTTGTATGTGACTTGTGAAATAATAATATCTGCATGTATCCTATCCTAGTTGTAACGTATACCAAGACTGGAGCTTATAATATGTGCATGTATCCTATCCTAGTTGTAACGTACACCAAGACTGGAGCTTATAATATGTGCATGTATCCTATCCTAGTTGTAACGTACACCAAGACTGGAGCTTATAATATGTGCATGTATCCCATCCTAGTAGTAACGTACACCAAGACTGGAGCTTATAATATGTGCATGTATCCTATCCTGGTTGTAACGTACACCAAGACTGGAGCTTATAATATGTGCATGTATCCTATCCTCAGTTGTAACGTACACCAAGACTGGAGCTTATAATATGTGCATGTATCCCATCCTAGTTGTAATGTACACCAAGACTGGAGCTTATAATATGTGCATGTATCCCATCCTAGTTGTAACGTACACCAAGGCTGGAGCTTATAATATGTGCATGTATCCTATCCTAGTTGTAACGTACACCAAGACTGGAGCTTATAATATGTGCATGTATCCCATCCTAGTTGTAATGTACACCAAGACTGGAGCTTATAATATGTGCATGTATCCCATCCTAGTTGTAACGTACACCAAGGCTGGAGCTTATAATATGTGCATGTATCCTATCCTAGTTGTAACGTACACCAAGACTGGAGCTTATAATATGTGCATGTATCCTATCCTGGTTGTAACGTACACCAAGACTGGAGCTTATAATATGTGCATGTATCCCATCCTAGTTGTAACGTACACCAAGGCTGGAGCTTATAATATGTGCATGTATCCTATCCTCAGTTGTAACGTACACCAAGACTGGAGCTTATAATATGTGCATGTATCCTATCCTAGTTGTAACGTACACCAAGACTGGAGCTTATAATATGTGCATGTATCCTATCCTCAGTTGTAACGTACACCAAGACTGGAGCTTATAATATGTGCATGTATCCTATCCTAGTTGTAACGTACACCAAGACTGGAGCTTATAATATGTGCATGTATCCTATCCTAGTTGTAACGTACACCAAGACTGGAGCTTATAATATGTGCATGTATCCTATCCTCAGTTGTAACGTACACCAAGACTGGAGCTTATAATATGTGCATGTATCCTGTCCTCAGTTGTAATGTACACCAAGACTGGAGCTTATAATATGTGCATGTATCCTATCCTCAGTTGTAACGTACACCAAGACTGGAGCTTATAATATGTGCATGTATCCTATCCTAGTTGTAATGTACACCAAGACTGGAGCTTATAATATGTGCATGTATCCTATCCTAGTTGTAACGTACACCAAGACTGGAGCTTATAATATGTGCATGTATCCTATCCTAGTTGTAACGTACACCAAGACTGGAGCTTATAATATGTGCATGTATCCTATCCTCAGTTGTAACGTACACCAAGACTGGAGCTTATAATATGTGCATGTATCCTATCCTAGTTGTAACGTACACCAAGACTGGAGCTTATAATATGTGCATGTATCCTATCCTCAGTTGTAATGTACACCAAGACTGGAGCTTATAATATGTGCATGTATCCTATACTCAGTTGTAACGTACACCAAGACTGGAGCTTATAATATGTGCATGTATCCTATCCTAGTTGTAACGTACACCAAGACTGGAGCTTATAATATGTGCATGTATCCTATCCTAGTTGTAACGTACACCAAGACTGGAGCTTATAATATGTGCATGTATCCTATCCTGGTTGTAACGTACACCAAGACTGGAGCTTATAATATGTGCATGTATCCTATACTCAGTTGTAACGTACACCAAGACTGGAGCTTATAATATGTGCATGTATCCTATCCTCAGTTGTAACGTACACCAAGACTGGAGCTTATAATATGTGCATGTATCCTATCCTAGTTGTAATGTACACCAAGACTGGAGCTTATAATATGTGCACGTATCCTATCCTCAGTTGTAACGTACACCAAGACTGGAGCTTATAATATGTGCATGTATCCTATACTCAGTTGTAACGTACACCAAGACTGGAGCTTATAATATGTGCACGTATCCTATCCTCAGTTGTAACGTACACCAAGACTGGAGCTTATAATATGTGCATGTATCCTATACTCAGTTGTAACGTACACCAAGACTGGAGCTTATAATATGTGCATGTATCCTATCCTCAGTTGTAACGTACACCAAGACTGGAGCTTATAATATGTGCATGTATCCTATCCTAGTTGTAACGTACACCAAGACTGGAGCTTATAATATGTGCATATATCCTATCCTAGTTGTAACGTACACCAAGACTGGAGCTTATAATATGTGCATGTATCCTATCCTCAGTTGTAACGTACACCAAGACTGGAGCTTATAATATGTGCATGTATCCTGTCCTCAGTTGTAATGTACACCAAGACTGGAGCTTATAATATGTGCATGTATCCTATCCTCAGTTGTAACGTACACCAAGACTGGAGCTTATAATATGTGCATGTATCCTATCCTAGTTGTAATGTACACCAAGACTGGAGCTTATAATATGTGCATGTATCCTATCCTAGTTGTAACGTACACCAAGACTGGAGCTTATAATATGTGCATGTATCCTATCCTAGTTGTAACGTACACCAAGACTGGAGCTTATAATATGTGCATGTATCCTATCCTCAGTTGTAACGTACACCAAGACTGGAGCTTATAATATGTGCATGTATCCTATCCTAGTTGTAACGTACACCAAGACTGGAGCTTATAATATGTGCATGTATCCTATCCTCAGTTGTAATGTACACCAAGACTGGAGCTTATAATATGTGCATGTATCCTATACTCAGTTGTAACGTACACCAAGACTGGAGCTTATAATATGTGCATGTATCCTATCCTAGTTGTAACGTACACCAAGACTGGAGCTTATAATATGTGCATGTATCCTATCCTAGTTGTAACGTACACCAAGACTGGAGCTTATAATATGTGCATGTATCCTATCCTGGTTGTAACGTACACCAAGACTGGAGCTTATAATATGTGCATGTATCCTATACTCAGTTGTAACGTACACCAAGACTGGAGCTTATAATATGTGCATGTATCCTATCCTCAGTTGTAACGTACACCAAGACTGGAGCTTATAATATGTGCATGTATCCTATCCTAGTTGTAATGTACACCAAGACTGGAGCTTATAATATGTGCACGTATCCTATCCTCAGTTGTAACGTACACCAAGACTGGAGCTTATAATATGTGCATGTATCCTATACTCAGTTGTAACGTACACCAAGACTGGAGCTTATAATATGTGCACGTATCCTATCCTCAGTTGTAACGTACACCAAGACTGGAGCTTATAATATGTGCATGTATCCTATACTCAGTTGTAACGTACACCAAGACTGGAGCTTATAATATGTGCATGTATCCTATCCTAGTTGTAATGTACACCAAGACTGGAGCTTATAATATGTGCATGTATCCTGTCCTCAGTTGTAATGTACACCAGGAGCTTATAATATGATACTGTTTCTTTTTATTTGTTATTCGAGAGATGACTGTAAACTCTGTATTTTGACATTGTATTGTTTTATTTGTTAACTTTATTTGAAAACTTTAATAAAAATAATAATAAAAAAAAACACAACAAAACAAAAAAAAATCTTATTGGAGTCTTCTACATTGCTCCATATTTGATAAGGCATTCTTTATAAGAGCCTGTGAGAGATAGGGGTACAAACAGACCCAAGAAACCAGAATATCAGTACTACTTACAATATGAGCAGTATTCTGATGGCACAGGGTTCCCAAAAATTGCACAAAATCTTTCCAACTAGTTCACATTTGTGTTCATAGAACTGTGGACCAATTGGCTCTGCCTTTTTGTGGGATTTCCGGTGATCAGGCTGTTCATGTTGTGCTTGTGATTCATTGTCAGGTTTAGTTCTATCCCAGCTATTGGTCTCTTTAACCATCAACTAGATGTCCTGAATATCCTACAAAAGGTAATATGTATCTATATTTCTTGTAATAAAATTAGCCTTTGCCAGGAATTGGCTGAGAATCCAGTCTCCCAAATGGAGGAACCAGCATATATAATACGAATGCTAATTTGCCAGCTCTTATGTCTAACTTTGAAGCTGGTAGGTTTATTGAATCCATTTTGCTAACTAATTCTTCCTAGAAAGTAGATGAGTTGTCATAGGCAAACGTAGTTACTTCTTGCATACAATTAGGTTTAGTTATAAAGTTCAGAAGCAGTTTAATTACAGCAAAGCTTTATTTTATTTATCGCTTTATTAGTACATGGACTTAATCACAATGTCTCTTTTTTTTAAACCCCCTCCAGCTGTGTGAAACAAAAGGAAATGCTTCTGTGTAGCAGCAACATTTAAAGCAAACATTAAAGGGACAGTATATACCAATTGTCATATAACTGCATGTAATTGACACTACAAAGAATATGCACAGATACTGATATAAAAATCAAGTATAAAACCATTTAAAAACTTAGAAGATCCCAGTTTAGCACTGTTAAAAAGATTAGCTGCAACACCAACTGCAAGTGGGAAATATCAGACACTCCCCCCTCCCCCTTCCTCTGCATATAAAAAGACCCTTTACACAAACAGAAGCAAGCTGGAGTAGGTATACGTCGGTATTCTCCTAAAACTTTGGGGCTTGGTTAGGAGTCTGAAAATCAGTCCAATGTTATTTAAAAATAAGCAAAACTATATATATATATATATATATATATATATATATATATATATTTTTTTTTTTTTTTTTTAAACAGCTGTATAGGCTTTATAAATGGATCATCTTCAAAACATTTATGTCCCTTTAACACATTACAAAAAGTAAACTAGTAGTATCAATATTTAGAGATATGGATACAGCTAATACTACTGAGCACCTTAAAAGAACATTAAAGGGACAGTCTAGTCAACATTAAATGTTCATTATTCAGATAGGACATGTCATTTTAAACAACTTTCCAATTTACTTTTATTATCAAATTTGCTTTGTTCTCTTGGTATTCTTAGTTGAAAGCTAAACCTAGGTAGGCTCATATGCTAATTTCTAAGCCCTTGAAGGCCGCCTCTTATCTAAATGCATTTTGACATTTTTTTCACAACTAGAGGGCGTTAGTTCACGTGTACCCTATAGATAACATTGTGCTGACGCCCGTGGAGTTTCCTAGGAGACAGCACCGATTGGCTAAAATGCAAATCTGTCAAAAGAACTGAAATAAGGGGGCAGTCTACAGAGGCTTAGATACAAGGTAATCACAAAGGTAAAAAGTGTATTAATATAACTGTGTTGGTTGTGCAAAACTGGGGAATGGGTAATAAAGGGATTATCTTTATTTTTAAACAATAACATTTTTTGGTGTAGACTGTCCCTTTAAGCACATTTTTTAGTTATGCATAAGAAATGTTTCACTGCATTGCAATACATCTGTATAATAAACATGTTTATGCATAAAATAATGTAAAACTGTCATCTTGTTAGAAAGTATTGATTTGCAGGCTCAGGACAAACCCTTATTTTTATCTTGCTTCCTTTGTTGTGGTCAATTTTAAACGAGGCCCTATACATAGCAACTAATAACTGTGCAGCATGTAGGTGTGGCAGGGTTGTGCATTAAAGGGACAGTGTACTCCAGAATTGTTATTGTTTAAAAAAATAAAAATAAATCCCTTTATTACTTATTCCCCAGTTTTGCATAACCAACACAGTTATATTAATATACTTTTTACCTCTGTGATTACCTTGTATCTAAGCCTCTGCAGGCTGCCCCTTATCTCAGTTCTTTTGACAGACTTGCATTTTAGCCAATCAGTGCTGACTCCTAGGTAACTCCACAGGAGAGAGCACAATGTTATCATTATTGCCCACATGAACTAGAGCTGTGTATCTTTTTTTTTTTTTTAAATTCGTTTTTATTAAAGGAATCGAGTGTTACAACATTTTCACACTGATCATGTTACATATAGACAATAATCACTTCAAATGAACATTTGTGCAGTTACACGGCTGTTTGAGATCCAATACACAGGTGTGAGCATTCAGGTGTGAGTGATCAAAAGTCATTGTAGGAGAGGCATATCTCAAAGGTAATGTCCATATCTCGGATCTCAGTTTATTATTGCGCACTCCATTCCTTAGAAATATTTTTTTTTTTTTAAACACTTAAAACATTTAAAACACATGAATTAACTTTCTACAAATACAAATACAAATACTTTGACCAGGTGTCCATAGGTGGTTTAACTGTGAACAGTTTCGTATCCAATGGAAGATAGATAGGAGAGGTTGGATAGGTTGGGGGGGGTGGTGGTAAAAGGGGAGTGGACGGGAAAAAAAAAAAAAAAATTCTGATTAGGTTTCTCTTCTCTCTCTCCCCTCCCCCCCAGGCCTCCCCCCCCTCCCCTTAGAATAACATCACTTCAAAAGATTCTCGATTCTGTGTGGTCTGCCCCGCGTGTTCTGCCCCTCCTCCCATCTCTATCTGTTGCATTGCTTCCAGATGAGCAAAAGGTTTTAACACCTGGTTTCGAATAGCTAGGTCCAGTGAGTCTAAAAATGGCCGCCATTTCCTCAAGAAGGGGCGCAGTCTACGTTTTGTGTCTAGTCGGACATCATACTGCTCCACAAAAAGTTGTTTAAGCAGCAGGTGTTTCAGTTGTGCTACTGTTGGGGCCTGTCTAGTTAACCATCTTGTGAGAATGCATTGCCTAGCTAGGATAGTGTATAATGTAAGGAATTTGTGTATTCTTTTGTGTGAATCTTCCCATTTTAGCATGAAAATTTCTACCTCTGTTATTACTGTTTCTATGTGTAGTGTAGTTTTAAGCCAGTATTGACAGTGACTCCAGAACCTCCTAATTTTCGGGCAGGTGTAAAAGTAATGGTGAAGTGATGGAGCCTCTGAGTTACATTTAACACATCTATCCAAGATTGAAGCATTCCATTTTGATAGTCTATGAGGTGTAATGTAGTCCATATGTAGGATTCTAACCTGTGCCTCCCTGTGTGACACTGCTAGTGTCGCTTGTTGTACGTGTTCTAGGCTCTCCTTGATGTCTTGTGTCGTTATTTCTGTTGAACAGTCGTTGTTATACCTGGCTGCTATGTCGCTTAGGATCTGGGACTCCCCTTGTTGTATCAGTCGTGTGTATATATGGGACAAAGAGAAGGCCCCTGCCCTGAAAAGTGTTTGTGAAACTGCGAAGGGTGATGCATCCCAGAATCCCGCGTTAGAGGATTGCATTGACGTTATATAGTGGCGCAGTTGTAAGTAGGCATAAAAGTGTTTGTTTGGGATTTGATATTTATCTCTTAAGTCTTGGAACGACCGTACCGCGTGTTGTAGCGTGTCTAGCGCGTCACCAACCATTTTGAGGCCGGTTCTGTTCCAGATTCGGAATGGTCCATGATCATTCCCGGCTGGAAAATCTGGGTTTCCGATTAACGGGATGTATTTTGGTGAGGGCATGCCCGTTTTCAGGTATTTATGGATTTTTTGCCAAGCCTTAAGTGGGTCTGCGTACAGCACATTGTTGTGTACCCCCGGCGGGAGCGTCTTTCGGTCCCCATATGGTAGATAAGACAGCGCCACAGGTGTCACCATCGCCTTTTCAAGGCTGGCATCGCCGAAATGACCTGCGTTTAATTGCCAGTCCATGACCAGACGGGCCAATGCCGCCCAGTTATACAGTCTGAAATTCGGGAGACCCAGTCCTCCCGCCGAGTATGGAAGTTGCAGTTTCTCTATTGCTATTCTCGGTTTGCCCTTTTTCCAAATGAATTGAGATACTGCTCGGTTGAGCAACTGTATATCTGTCTTGGTCATGAGGAATGGTAGCATGAGCAGGGGGTAGAGTATTTTGGGCAATATCGTCATTTTGACCAGGCTGACCCTACCTGACACTCCCAGAGGGAGATTGAGCCAGTTAGATAGCTGGGAAGCGATTTGGGTACCTTTTTCTGAGATGTTTAGTTTGTAGATTTTGGAGGGGTCTCTATGCAGGTGAATGCCTAGATACGTCAGTCTCTCTGTTACTTCCACAAAAGGGAAGTCATGTGTAGAGTGGGGGTGTTTATTGAGCCACATTACCTCAGATTTGGAGGTATTTATCTTATACCCTGAGAAGCTACCAAAGTCGGTTATTGTTCGGAGGATGTTGGGAATGTGTGTTCGTGGAGAGTTCACGAATAGCAACATGTCATCCGCGTATAGCGCAAGGTGGAGGGGGACTCCTTTAATTACAATTCCCGGGAAGGTGTGTCTGAGCTTTATTGCCAACGGTTCCAACGCCAAGTTGAACAACAGCGGGGACAGGGGGCATCCCTGCCTGGTGCCTCTTTGAAGGGGAAAATCTCCTGAAAAGAGTCCGTTGGATAGAATCCGCGCCACCGGTTTGTCATAAATTTTATTCAACACCCCCAGAAATGGGCCGTCAAAACCGAATCTACGCATTGAGTCCATCAAGTGTGGCCATTCTACCCGGTCGAAAGCCTTCTCTGCGTCTAAGGACAACAGGAAGGCTTCCGGTGAGGCATATGTGGCACCTTCTCTCCCCTTTGTCCAGTAATGTTCTATGACATGCAGGACCCTGCGGAGGTTCACCACTGAGGTGCGCTTGAACACAAAGCCCGTTTGATCTGGGTGGATCAGATCCGGCAGGATCGTCCGCAGCCTATTTGCCATGATTTTAGTGAACAGCTTATAGTCCACGTTTAGGAGCGATATCGGTCTGAAAGACTCTGGTAGCGAGTGATCTTTGCCGGGTTTGGGGGTCAATGTGATGTGAGCCGCTGTGAACTCCTTAGAGGGTTGTGCTTCTGTTAGCATCAAAGTGTTAAATACTTTGATGAGTGTCGCGGATAATTGCGGCTGCAGGGCTTTGTAGAACTCAGATGGGAGCCCATCTGGGCCTGGTGTCTTGCCTATGGGGAGACTTTTGATGGTGGTGGATATTTCATCCTGTGTGATTGTGGCGTTTAGTGCATCTTTTTGATCTGAGCTAATTTGGGGTAACTCTACTGAGCTCCAAAATTGAGCTATTGTCTCTTTTGGTGCCGGTGTTTGCTTGGTGTAAAGGTGTGTGTAGTATGTTTTAAAACACCTGACTATGTCTTCGGGATCGTTATATGTCTTGTCTTTCCAGCGTAAGGCGGTTACTCCAGTCTTTACAGTGTGTGGTTTGGTCAGAGTCGCTAACAGTTTGCCCGCCCGGCTTCCAAATCTATATAGTCTACCCGCTGTTTTCAACAGTCCTGCCGCTGCTTGCTGATTCGTAAATGTTTCTAGATCTGTTTTAGCTACTATGTAGTTATCATATGTTGTTCTCGACCCTGTCTGAAGGAATTGGAGGTAGGCTTGTCCTAGCCGTTCCTGCAGGGTCCTATGTCTGTATTGGGTTTTGTGTTTTACTTTTGCAACGTATGAGATTATGTTGCCTGCCTGTTTTGGCTGCTTCCCAGAAGAGTGTAGGGTTGTCTACATGTATTGCATTGTCTGTTACATAATCTGTCCAAGAGTGTTGTAAAAATTTAACGAATGATTCTGATTTGACTAAGTATGTGGGGAAACGAAGTGTGTTCCTGTTAGTGTGGTGTTTGATTGTTCTCAACGTTAGTTCTACCGGGGCGTGATCTGAGATTAATATATCATGTATTCTACAACTCTGTATTTCGTTAGATAGGTTATTGGCTATTAGAAATAGGTCTATCCTGGAAAGTGTATGTTTGGCTTTAGACAGACATGTGTATTCCTTGCCTTCTGGGTTATGTAGCCTCCATATATCACAGGTGTTAGTGTCCCTATAGAACATATTAAATATCTTAGATTCGTATTTGGCTTTATAATTCTTTTTGGGGTCTCTGATTCTAAATGTTTCCAGCCATAGCCTGTCTAATGTATGTGTGGGGGAGATATTAAAGTCCCCTCCTATTATCAATTTGGATCCCATATAAGGGGCTAAGGACTTTATCAGGTCTTGCCAGAACTTCATGTCTCTGTGATTAGGTGCATATAAGTTACAGAATGTGTAGTCTGTGGAGTCTATTGTTGCTTCAACTATGATATATCTGCAGTTGGGATCTGGATGTACATTCTTCACATCAACTGTCACTCTCTTCCCAAACATTATGGCTAAACCCCGACTGGCGCTGGTGTGTGATCGGAAAACTACTTGCTTTACCCATTCTCTCTGTAGTTTCTGATGTTCTACATCTGTGAGATGCGTCTCTTGTAACATTACAATGTCTGCTCCTAATTTTCTAAGATGATTAAGGGCTGCCTTACGTTTGATGGGTGTATTAAGACCCCCCACGTTCCACGTTATCACCTTAAGAGGCATATTTACATGTTTGTGTTATGTCGGGTGAGGAGAGAGAAGAAAAAAAAAAAAAAGGGGAGGGGAGAGGGGGCAGCGGGGGGGGGGGGGGGGGGGGAGAGAGAGAGGGAGGGGGAGCAGAATATAACATCCAGTTTTCTGTATGACTTACGAGTTGACCAAAACATGACCAAAATATCTTTCAACATTGTATGAGCAATTTTCGGCAACATTCTAACAGTTTTGTCTGATTTGTTGTCTGAGCTTTGGAATGGTTTCTAACCTTGTGGAGATGCTCTGTGTCTTTTGCAAGAAAGTACATTTCCCTATCATTGCGTGCGTCTTTCTGTCACTCAGATGTCTTTCATCTCTCTGTTCCCTATTCTCTCTAGCGTGAATTGTCAAGTGAACAAATTTGTCAGTCGAGTATACTCTATGTGATGCATGTGGAAACATAAAGCCTGGGTTATTGATAGAGAGTATGGGTGTGCGTATGAGGAAAAACCTGTCTATTCTTTGTAGGGTGTGGTTATAATAGTGTGCAGGTAGTCCCCCTGTCTTCTCTGCTGTTGTTGTAGGTTCTATGTATGCTTCTAAGCAGGTGTTCCTAAGTGCACCAACCCCTCTTGTCAGTAGGAAATTACTGTGCATGTCATTATTCCTGGTCATATCATTCAAAACAAATATAAAACATTCAACAAAACAAAAATACAGATGTATATTGGTTTTACCAAAGATCTCTTGTCTTTCCATCATTAGGTTTAGGTAGCTGCCATATAGTTGTGAACAAGTTAAAGCGAACTAAAACATTCAAACTTACTAAAACACTAAAACAATTTACAACCTTATATAGATGTGATGCATTACAGTAGCATAACATTACCCTGGAGGTCAGAGGTGACCTCTCTCCATAGTAGTCCATCTGTGTGGTCCGTAGACCTCTTTCAGTCCTTGAACTGTGTCCTTTAATAATAAGTTAGTTCGGATATTTAGTGAGTGTCCACCCATTCCATAATGGGCTAAGTCAGGCCGATCAAGAGTAGTGGGGGATATGTTCACTCTGGATGGTGATCCTGTTCTGTAGCTAAGTAGCTCTTCAAGGCCTGAGGAGTATGGAAAAACTTGGGTCCATGAGGTGTTTGTAGTCTCAGCTTTGCCGGAAACAGCAGGGCCACTTGTCTCCCTTGTTCGTGTAGCCGAGAACATAGTGGTGCAAATTCCTTTCTTTGTTTTGTGACCTCCATGGAGAAGTCCTTACTTCGTGTGGCAGGGTTCCTGTCTGCCGCGGGGGTGGCCAAGATGGCGGTGCGGTAGATGCGGTTACTGTATCAGGACTCCCGGTCGCTGATCTGTTGGTGAGATCTGCACACTGCTGTATACAGTCGGCAAGGATGTATTCCTCCCGACAAGTCCTTAGAGTGTGGGGCAAGGCGGCAAAATAGGGTGAAATTTTGATAAATCCTTTTCTGTTGCACGGAGCTCTGTTCAGATGCAGCCGCCTCACAAGCCCGCCTACCTGAAGTCCGAGCTGTGTATCTTTATGAAACAGTCAAAATGCAGTGAAAAAAGAGGCGGCCTTCAAGAGTTTAGAAATTAGCATATGAGCCTACCTAGGTTTAGCTTTCAACAAAGAATACCAAGAGAAGAAAGAAAATTTGATAGTAACAGTAAATTGGAAAGTTGTTTAAAATGACATGCCCTATCTGAATCATGAATGTTTAGTTTTGACTAGACTGTCCCTTTAAACATAGTGCATTCCGTCCTTTCTAAGGGAGGAGAAACACTACAATTTTTAAAGGAAAATAAGGCAAAATAAAAAATGACACTGTATTGTAAAACTTCTTTAATTATGCATATATTTTTTTATGGAGAATAAAATTGTATGTCCCTTTAAAAAGATAAGCAGTCCTTCTATACCAATGCTCTAATGTAACAAATGTTTAATTAAACACAACTACAGCCTTTTTTATTTGATTGGTAGAGATAGGTAAAAAGATGCTGTGCACTCCAAAATCTGCCCAAACATAAGCAGCTAGCGCAACAAAGGAACACATGCAAAAGCAACAGTGGTTGAAAAGCTTCAGGGCTACTTTTGTAATACAATACAAACATGTTGTGGTTTGGTACCCTGAAATAACTGTACTGGGGTAAATAAATAATGTGCAACTTTCTTTCAAATGTTACCTGTCCCTTTAACTCATTCAAAGGGGTTAAATGTAGTCAGAATTTCACTCTAGGAGCACCCCAGTTCTTTCCTATATGAGAATACAGCCAGTGATTGGAGCATACGTGTGTATGCCTGCTCTTCCTTTGTTGATAACAGCTATATCCTCTTTTTTAAGTAGCACTGGTGCAGCACTTTGTAGAGGTTAACAGGGTTACAGTCCTGGCTTCACACCATGGCCAGTGCAGACACCCAAAGACACTGAAATGAAATGGTTACTCTCACACTATATATATATATATATATATATATATATATATATATATATATATATATATATATATATATATATATATATATATATATATATACCTAGTTAATTTCACACCATATATACATAGATACAGACCTAGTTAATTTCACACTATATATATATATAGACCTAGTTAATTTCACACCATATATACATAGATACAGACCTAGTTAATTTCACACACTATATATATATATATATATATATATATATATATATATATATATATATATATATATATATATATATAATATATATGTATATATAGAGATAGATAGATAGATAGATAGATAGAGAGAGACCTAGTTAATTTCATACCATATATACATAGATACAGACCTAGTTAATTTCACACGAGAGAGAGAGACCTAGTTAATTTCACACCATATATACATAGATACAGACCTAGTTAATTTCACACTATATATATATATATATATATATATATATATATATATAGAGAGAGAGAGAGAGAGAGAGAGAGAGAGAGACCTAGTTAGTTTCACACTATATATATATATATATATATATATAGACACAGACCCATTTAATTTCCTCTGTGTTAACCTTTTATGCTCACTTTTAGAATGACTCCTATTTTTACCTAGATTTTCTGCTACTTTCTGCCTCAGGCCAGTATTCTCCAATCTTTGCTCATACAGTTCAGTCTCTGACATTCCTTCTGATTGCTAAGTTATTTTTGCCCATAAGGGATATGTTTTTTACTCTCTCTTTTGCATTCCTGCCTAAGTGTGAGTGGTCCAGTGAGTGGGGCACAGTGCTGTGTGAACACACGTGGGGAGGCTGAGTAACTCCTCCCCCCCTCTGCTCATATCTCACCAAAGTGACTTCCAACTTCACTCCAGCTAAGGATAACATCTCAGGCCAGCACCTCACTCACGCCTGCTGGATATAATCTGGAGACATCATACATAGCATCTTTACCAGGAAAGTCCCTCAGTGACACAGACCTTTCAGTGGAACTAAGAAATAAGCTGCAGTTTATTGAATCATGTGTATTTATTATACAGGTAAGAGTGGGACAACATCTGTATATGCAGAATTTTACTCTATTTGGCAGCCTTGGAAAGGTTTCTGTATTTACCCCTGTGTGTGAGAGGCTGTTTATTCCTGGATATGGGAGCACAGAGTCTACTGACTGCTGACATGTGTATACTTGCACTGACTGCCACTGTGTGTTCTTTACATATATTTTCTTTGCATTGCATGAATATATTGTACCTCTAGCAATTAAAGATAAGAGAGTGAACTTATTCACCCCAAATTCACCCTAAATTATTCATTATTAATAATGAAACAACTTTGAAATAAACAGATTTTCATCATTATATATTATGCACACATTTATTGTAAAATACCTTGCTTTTACTATAAAATTTAATTTGGCCTACCCTAGATAGATGGGATGTCAAATAATATAACCAAAGTATTCTGCGAAATGTTGCACATTATCTGAACCAATTAATACACAGTGATTGCTTAGAGCATTGCACAAACTCATTTTACAGCAAGCCATGGTACAGATAGAAAAATGTGCAACTCATTGATAGGTTAACAGTTTAAATTAATTAAAATGTTTATTTTGTAAGCTCATTTGCATTGCAGTATTGCTGATGTATCCTATTAATGTAAGCTATTAGTTTGATGTCCCTTTAAATTAGCTATACTTTCTAGATTATCTATCATCCATCTATCTATCTTTCTATCTATCTAATGGAGACTATTGTGTGAAGTGTAAACTGTAGATAGATGATAGATACACTTAAATCAATAGTCTCCATAATATAGATAGATGATAGATAGTATTTGTTTACCTGAAGTCTCTGTCATTGAAATGCATCATTAATGACTTGATTCCTTTTTGCTGTGTCCCAAGTATGCATCATCCTCCCTGGTTAGTATGAGTTAAAGGCAATGGTACTATATGTGTTAAGCAATGGATTGGGGTTTTGAATGAATTCCTGCAAAAACATGTAAACCTTGTTAAGAATGTATCTGTTGTCCCAGTGTTGGGGAAGGTCTCACCAGCGTGAAAAATAATGCAACATAGTTATTATAGATAATTATGTCAGTTTAGTGCAGAACTGCTAAACTGTAACTCTTCTGTAATGTAGTAAATTCTTTGTTATTTTGTTTCCATACATTGGAATTTTGTCCTAAATTGCTGTCTGGTGACATGATCATAAATAGCAAAACTACAAAAAGAAAATAAATTTGTCTATCAAATGAATACATTATTACATTTTTTTTAAATTTTGTTCAGCAGCCCAACGCTTACACCACTAACTGATAAAGCACACTGTGCAAAACATTGTCTAATCAACTCTATACTTAGCAACTGTCCTGATTTTCCCAGGACCACCTTAGTTTTTGGTCTCCGGTTTTATGGTATGTGTCCTGGGATTTTGCACCACATTGTACAAATCTGCCCTCTGGTTTGGGCTTGGCATGGATGTCTGAAGCTTTGGATTTAGAAATGAGGTACTTATTGCTCTTAAACAGACACTCTAGTCAAAATTAAACTTTCATGATTCAGATAGGGCATGCCATTTTAAACAATTTTCCAGTTAATTTTTATCATCAAACTTGCTTTGTTTTCTTGGTATTCTTAGTTGAAAGTAGGCCGCCTCTTAACTGCATTTTGACAGTTTTTCATAGCTAGACAGTGCTAATTTGTGTGTGCCATAAATATAGCATTGTGCTCACTTCTGTGGAGTTATTTATGAGCCAGCATTTTCTTTAATGATTCAGATAGAACATGCAATTTTAAGCAACTTTCTAATTTACTCCTATTATCAATTTTTCTTTGTTCTCTTGCTATATTTAAAAAGCAGGAATGTAAAGCTTAAGAGCAGCCAATATTTGGTTGAGAACCTGGGTTATGCTTGCTTAGTGGTTTGATAAACTGTATCCACCAATAAGCAAGCGCTATCCATGGTGCTGAACCTAAAATGGGCTGGCTTCTAAGTTTTAAATTCCTGCTTTTTAAATAAAGATAGCAAGAGAAGGAATAAAAATTGATAGTATGAGTAAATTAGAAAGTTGCTTAAAATTGCATGTTCTGTATGAATCATTAAAGGCACAGGGGTGCACTGCTTACAGGGCTGTGTACTTTTTAACAATAGCATATGTTCACATTTTCAAAGTGAACATTTTATAAGTGAGGCAATAATTTTTAAGAATTATACAAGAATTAAACAAGGATTGGGCAAGGGGCAAGACACAAGGCAAGTACTCTTGTAATACTATGTTTTATGTATCTCATTATATCGTTTTGCAAGTGCTGATGTAACACTGTGTCTTATGTGTTTACTTGGTTCCCACTTTCAGAATAATGCTCAATATCTTCATATTCCTTTTTGCTACCTCTTGTCTCTATAACAAACTACATTACTCACTTACTCCTTCTCCCTCTCCACCTGCACTGTTCATTAGCCTATCTCTCTTATACTCACCTTACTTTTGTACTCATGAACTTTACCTATTCCTAAATACTCTCTCTCCCCCCCTGCACTTCAGCCAAACAACAGTCTCATTACTGCAAATCTGCTTCTCATCTCATGTCACTCTCCCTCTTGCTCATACTAGCTGCTGGCGACATCTCCCCTAATCCTGGTCCCTCACAACCTCCTAACCTTTCACATCCTTGTGTGCCTTTCAATAGACTTCATAAACTAAACTCTAGTAACCTTAATCACATTCCTCTTACATCTAAAAAGCCCTCCCCCTTCACTTGTGCACTCTGGAACTCTCGCTCTGTTTGCAACAAGCTCACTTCTATCCATGATCTCTTTATCTCCCACTCTCTTAACCTTCTGGGTCTTACAGAAACCTGGCTCTCTGCTTCAGACACAGCATCCAATGCTGCACTGTCACATGGGGGTCTCCATTTCAGCCACACTCCTAGGTCTGGCAATAGACAAGGAGGTGGTGTCGGTATTTTACTTTCCTCTTGTTGCACCTTCCAACAAATACAGCCCTTCTCTTCACTCACATTTTCTTCATTTGAAGCACACATGATTCGGTTATTCTCTCCCCTCTCAATACGTGTTGCAGTCATATACCGCCCCCCTGGCTCCCCAACTCAATTTTTAGATCACTTTGCTGCCTGGCTTCCTTATTTCCTTTCCTCAGAAACCCCTGTCCTCATTCTTGGTGACTTCAACATCCCTCTTGACAATCCCACTACCTCCTCTGCAATACAACTTCTTCAACTGACTTCCTCTTTCGGCCTGTCACAATGGACTGACTCTCCCACTCACAAAGATGGTCATTCCCTTGATCTGATTTTCACCTATCGATGCACTCTTTCAAATTTAACAAACTCCCCTTTTCCTCTGACCATCATCTCCTAACTTGCAACATCACTTCCCTACCTACAACTCCCCCTCCCTCTACCCCTCACACCAAACTTCACAGAAGCACTAAGTCCTAGATCTGCATCAGCTCGCTAGCTCTCTCAAACCTCTCCTCTCATCCATCACCTCCTTTTCCTGCCCTGACCAATCTATCTGCCAGTATAATTCCACCCTTACATTGGTCATTGACACTCTGGCCCCTCCAACCTTAGCTCAGAAACCACACTCTCATCCTCAGCCCTGGCATACTCCTCTGACACAATACCTACGCAGATGCTCCCGTACTGCTGAGCGACATTGGAGGAAATCTCGGAGTTCAGCTGACTTTCTTCACTACAAGTTCATCCTGAACTCCTACTATTCTGCCCAATATTTTTCTAATCTCATCTCTACTCTTTCCTCTAACCCTAAAGTCTGTTCAACACTCTTCTCCGCCCACCCCCACCTCCTAACACAACCTCTCTCTCAGCTCAAGATTTTGCAAGCCACTTCAACAACAAAATTGACTCCATCAGAAGTGAAATAAGCTCTCAACATACTTCGAATCTCCCACCCCTCAAAAGCTCACAATCACCCAAAACCCAAATATCCAAAAATGCAGATCTTTTGCCCCTGTTAATGAGGATGAAGTTTCTGCCCTTATACTGTCCTCCCACCTCACTACCTGTCCCCTCGACCCCATCCCATCACAGCTACTCCCCTCCCTCTCTTCTACCCTCACCCCCATACTCACACACATTTTCAACCTCTCCCTCAGCACTGGTATATTTCCCTCATCTCTAAAACATGCACTGGTCACACCTATCCTCAAAAAACCTTCCCTTGATCCAACCTCCCCTTCCAATTACCGCCCTATTTCCCTACTCCCTCTTGCCTCAAAGCTCCTCGAAAAGCTAGTTTACGCACGTCTATCCCATTTCCTTACACTAAACTCTCTTCTTGACCCACTGCTATCTGGATTTCGTTCCCATCACTCTACAGAGACAGCAATTGTCAAGGTTACCAATGACCTACTTACAGCAAAATCCAAAGGCCACTTCTCTCTGCTTATCCTCCTTGACCTGTCTGCAGCCTTTGACACTGTTGACCACCCTCTTCTGCTCCAAACCCTCCAATCCTTCGGCATCTGTGACACAGCTCTCTCGTGGTTCTCTTCCTATCTGACTAACCATACATTTAGTGTAGCCTTCTCCAGAGCATCCTCTGCCCCGTTACCACTTTCTGTTGGGGTACCTCAAGGCTCTGTCCTTGGTCCCCTTCTCTTCTCAATCTACACGTCGTCACTAGGTTCCTTAATAAAGTCCCATGGGTTTCAATACCATTTGTATGCCGACAATACCCAAACCTACCTCTCTGCACCAGACCTACCTCCTTCCTTACTAAAAATGTATCTTCTGCTAACTTTTTAGTTACTATTTCCACACTAATATTACCTTTAGCTTAGGAAATCAGGACGCTGCTTGATGAAAGTATTTCTTTTATTATACAGAAAATAAGTATTTACATAGAAACAAGTTGCTAACTAATGTAAGGGAAGGAAAGGGAAGTTGGAAAAGGGGAGAGGGGAGAGATGGAAGGAGAGAGGTGAGTGAGAAGAGAGAGCTTGCCTAGCCTACAATGGCAACTAACTTATATAGTCATTCATTCTTTCTCACAGCCCAGCCCACACTCTATAAATTCTTCAGAGACCAGATGACATCATTAGATCAGGGGGGTAGAATGTGACGTCCTTAGGCTGTTGGTGATAGGAACTGAGATAAAATCAGGGCCTTGTACACCATCTGTGCTGAAATGCTAAAATGTTTGTAAGGGTTGTAAAATGTCTTAGTGAATCCTGTGGTATCCTTCTGATCTATTGTTTACATCAGATCTCCAACTGGTTTCCACTTGTCTTGTCACCTCTGAACTGGAACTGTAGGTCAGTGTGCATTTAACCCTTTGTATAGACAAATGTCCCTTAGCATTTCATTATTCAATAATGTCCATGGAAATAACAGTCTGATATTAAAGTTAGGTGTGTTCATAAAATACAACACTAACCCGTGTCACTGTCTTTCTCACATCTCATCTTGGATGTCCTCTCACTACCTTAAGCTAAATCTCTCCAAAACTGAACTCCTTATTTTTCTCCCTTCTTCCTATGTCTCCACCCCCAAAATCTTTATAACTGTTGATAATTCCATCATTACCCCTACCCCGCTCGCCCGATGTCTTGGGGTCACACTTGACTCAGATTTTTCCTTCACTCCCCACATCCAGTCCTTGGCAAAAGCCTGCCGCTTCCACCTTAAAAATATTGCTAAAATTAGACATTTCCTTACACAAGATACAACCAAGATTTTAATCCACTCTCTCATCCTTTCCCGCCTCGACTACTGCAATTCCGTCCTCTCTGGTCTACCTAGCTGCCGCATAGCTCCTTTACAGTCCATTATGAATGCCTCTGCCAGGCTCATCTTCCTTACTCGTCGCTCTTCATCTGCTGCACCTCTCTGCCAATCCCTTCACTGGCTTCCTCTTGCCTCTAGGATTAAACATAAAATTCTCACCCTGACATATAAAGCTCTCAACTGCACTGCTCCCCCCCTACATCTCAGAACTTGTCTCTAGATACTCTCCCTCCCGTCCCCTTCGATCAGCTCAGGATCTCCTCCTCTCCTCCT
The DNA here is from genome assembly GCF_027579735.1 of Bombina bombina. Lineage (NCBI taxonomy): Eukaryota > Metazoa > Chordata > Amphibia > Anura > Bombinatoridae > Bombina > Bombina bombina. The sequence continues at coordinate 42,697,978 of NC_069504.1, read as the reverse complement.
CTCTTGTTACTTCCTCACATTCACGTTTACAGGACTTCTCCAGACTGGCCCCCATCTTGTGGAATTCCCTGCCTCGCTCCATAAGACTCTCCCCTAGTTTTAACAGCTTCAAGCACTCCCTAAAAACTCTACTATTCAGGGATGCATACAACCAACACTAACCTTTCCTAATGCCATTGCTTTCCCCTTGAACCCCTTAGATTGTAAGCCTATGGGCCCAGCTGTTTACAGATCGCTTCATAAGAGCCGACTACAACAGTGAAACTCTCGGCAGGGCCCTCTACCCACTTGACCCCTACAAAAGCTATCCTGTACACCGACTATGTTTACAGCGCTGCGGAATCTGTTGGCGCTCTACAAATACCTGATAATAATAATAATAATAATAATAATAATTAAAGAAAGAATGTGGGTTTAGTGTCCCTTTAAGTCTATATTTATTTACTTATTGTGGTATCTGAGTCTCCTGCACTTTAAATTAGCCCGAGTAACAAAAAACCCCATCTTACTTGATGACCTGGGATCTGTGAGTCTCCTGCAGTTTACCAATTAGATTGAATAGTACAATATATCATTTAAATTGGGTATTTTGGCACTGAGCAGAGTATACAGAGAAATGAAATCCCTCAGTGGGTGTGGTTAATATGCCTGTTACTTGCTTATGTTACTGCTCTGATGTAAAATGTGAAATTTTATTATGTTTAATAGTAAAAGAGCACTAATTCCTGTATAATGTGATGTTCTGCCTTTTGCAAGTGCTATAGTTTTTCACTCTCAGGTCTAGTGATCTAAGTGTAAGGGAAAGATATTTACTTCTATACAAACAAACTACTAATGAGCAGCAGTTCTATAGTACCATAAGTACTGCTACTTGTGCTGCATTCACTCAGAGAAGATACAAATCAGGTTGTTACAGAGCTACACCGTGCAAATCTGTACCCCATCCTAGTACCTCACTAAATATTATGTAATTCCAATAGATGCCAAAATTAAACAAATCCAGGGACAATTTGCAGCAAAACAATCAAATCAACAGGTGATGGGATTATTGACCACGCACACCAACCAATTTTATAGTTCCTCCCACTCTGCTCCACCCTAAAACCCAATATAAATCGCTCACAATCGGCTAGATTACAAGTGTTGTGGTACGGCTATTAACGCTGAAAAATTGACCATTGCGCTGGAATGGCCAGTAACGCATATTATGAGTCACGGCAGTATAGTTATACCGCAAGAATTTTAGCCTGTAACAAAATGTCCATTCTGCACTCAAAAAAATTATGTTTGAGTGCGGGACAGTGTTAATTTTGACGGCAAATTTCAATTTAGTCTTAGTTTTAGTCTTTTGACTAAAATGCCATTTTAGTTTTAGTCGTATTTTAGTCATCTGAATTAATTTAGTTTTAGTCTAGTTTTAGTCAACTGAATCTCCAGTAGATTTTAGTCGACTAAATCTCCAGTAGATTTTAGTCGACTAAAATCTAAGGGGTTTAGTTAAAGTGTAATGCATTATTTAAGCATTTCTCTATAATTTGCAAACTGATTATATACTTCATGAGTAAACATAACACCTGTTATTATTTATGGTATTAAGGTTTAAACATGCAATAGAGAAACAGATTTAGACGTTGTGATATGTAACATCTTTATTAAACTTTAAAATATAAAAAAACAAAACTGTAAACTGTATTGGCTGTATTGCACATATTGCCCAATATAAAAACTTTAACAGTTCTCTGTTAATAATTAAAACAAGTATCAAGTAACTCAACACAGCAAAACGATTCTGCAGCTAGCACAGGCACAGCATAACTTAAACCGATACTCGTGGGTTATGCTTATTTCTATAGGAAGAATCAATTAATTGTTCACAGATTTGAAAACATTTCGGCAACAATATTAGCACTGCTCTAGAACTTCCAAACTCATTATATACTCGTGGAGTAAAGGTTTATTAACCTGATTTTATTTATGGTATTAAGGTTTGAACATGCAATATAGATTTAACTGTTGTGGTATATAACATGTCTTTATTTAGCTTAAAATGTAATAAAATTAAGTTTTGTACATTTTACAAAAGAGCAGTAATTAGATATGGATTGATTATAACACCTTGAATAAAATGTTTTTGTCAGCAAATTTTTATTTAGTTTTAGTCATAGTCTTTTGACTAAAATGTCGTTTTAGTCGTATTTTAGTCATCAGAATTTCTTTAGTTTTATAGTCATTTTTGTCAAGTTTTAGTCGACGAAATTAACACTGGTGCGGGATTTTCCATAGCACCGTATTACAGGTTGTGTGGTCTGGCTAAAATGCTTCCATTACAGCCTATACCGACACAAGCCATTCCGCCATCTGAGAGCAGTAGTTATGGTTATGGATTTTGCAAAACAAAAATGTTTCACAAAATTCATAACTAAAATGTTTCAAAGTAAACTAAAGCTCATAAACTACCTATTAACCCCTAAACCGCCAACCTCCCGCATCACCCACCCACATTGCAACTTTTAAATAAACCTGTTAACCCCTAATCTGCCGCCCCCGACATCTCCAACACTAAATAAACCTATTAACCCCTAAACCACAGGCCCCCCCACATCGCCAACACTATAATAAAGTATTAACCCCTAAACCTCCAGCCCCCCACATTGTAACTACTAAACTAAACCTATAAACCACCGGCTCCCCACATTGCAAAACACTAAATTAAACTATTAACCCCTAAACCTAACACCCCCTAACTTTAAATTAAAATTACAATATAACTATCTTTAAATAAATAAATAAAAACTTACCTGTGAAATAAAAAAAACCTAAGTTTAAACTATAAATTAACATAACATAGCTATTCTAATAAAATAAAATAAAAACTACCAATTAAAAATCCTAAATTACATGATTAAAAAAACTAACACTACAAAAAATTAAAAACCTAAATTATAAATTAAAAAAAAAACTAATACTACGAAAAATTAAAAACCTAAATTATAAATTAAAAAAAAAACTAATACTACGAAAAAATTAAAAAATCTAAGATTACAAAAATAATAAACACTAAAATTACAAAAAATAAAATACTTTAAGATTACAAGAAATAATAAACCAAAAATAAAAACAATTACACCTAATCTAATAGCCCTATAAAAGTAAAAAAGGCCCCCCAAAATAAAAACACCCCTTACCTACAATAAACTACCAATAGCCCTTAAAGCATTGCCCTAAGTTAAACAGCTCTTTAACCTAGAAAAAAATACAAAGTCCCCCCAACAGTAAAACCCACCACCCAACCAACCCCCCAAAATAAAAAACCTAAGTCTAAAAAAATCCTAAACTACCCATTGCCCCTTAAGGGACATTTGTATGGGCATTGCCCTTAAAATGGCATTCAGCTCTTTTACACTGCCCATTAAAGCCCTAATCTAACCCCCCAAAAAATGTTTTAAAAAAAAAATAAACCTAACACTAACCCCAGAAAGTCTACTCACTGTTCCTGAAGTTTATAATTTTTTGTAATCTTAGATTTTTTTAAACTTTTCCGTAGTATTATTATTTTTTTAAATTTGTAATTTAGGTTTTTAATTTTTTTCGTAGTGTTAGGTTTTTATAATCATGTAATTAAGGATTTTCAATTGATAGTTTTTAAAATTCTCTCTCTCTCTCTCTCTCTCTCTCTCTCGTATATATATATAGAGTATATATATATATATAGAGTATATATATATATATATATATATATAGAGTATGCGTGTAGTTCAGAAGGGCACTTTTTACATCAATTCAAGAAAAATGTTTATTTTCAATACATCAGGTTCTCAACTTGATAGTCAACGTTTCGGCCCCTATTTGGGCCTTTTCCAAGACAGGTATGTTCTACAAAAAATACAAAATTGAAAAACATATAGTTCAAACAATACTGAAAAACAAAACATAAAAATAAACATCAGTGACACCCCTCACCTGATAATACACACAAAAGATTAAAATTAAAACAAGGTAAACTACGCACTGCTAATTCTGGGATTAGCTACAAACTCTTAGGTATATAGCACAGATATCTGATAAGATACAATTTCATAGGTACAAAGATCTCTGAATAATAATCATAAACACCACTCAGTATCCAGTATCATTGATGGTTAATAATGGTGGAATACTGTTAGAGAGAGGAAAACTTTAGAATAGCCGACATCTGAACCACAATTCATAACTTAGTAAATGGGAGTCAGTGAAATGCAAAAAACACCCTTTTATATAAATAAGATCAGTAAACTATAGCACCTATTCATAATGGCAAGACAGTCAACAGTGAGGATAGAGGAGGTTTGCTAACATAACCTCGCACATCACGTGTGTGCACAATTCCAAATACCCCATCAGGAGAGTCAAGTAACATCCACGCTAAATACTTACCTTTTAATCCTGAAAGCCGCTGCAGCTCTTTTTCTGCCCGTCGCAAGCCCTCTTCACGGGTCCAAAATGACGAATCCGGCTTCCTCTAATCACAGTGTTGCCTCAGGCCATAATTCCCCCAGGGGAGAAATCAAGATTGGAGGAAGCCGGATTCGTCATTCCTGACGTATGAAGAGGATTCCGATGGCTGGGGGAATCAAGTAACATCCACCAAAAAAACAATAATGCACTAAAGTTTAAATACAAACTTAGAGATAAGAATACCATAACATCGCTAGCCTCATGCAATCTAAATGCTGTGAGTCAAACAGACTATATGAAACCAAGCTAACATTCAGGCATACACTAGTCAAAGGTAGCATGTAAACACAGGGCTCATATCTGACATTACAGCCCTAAAATCGACCTCACTAGTTAGGTCACGCAAGACCACACATACAATCAGTGTCGGAATGCCGGCTCCTCATCGCTAATAATAGTTCACGGATGAAAATAATAAACAGAGCGTAATACTCACAAAAGATCATTACAATCAACACAGTTCAGGTCCGCATTGCAGCCGTGCTCCCATGACTGTCTTGCCAATAATAATAGGTGCTACAGTTTACTGATCTTATTTATATAAAAGGGTGTTTTCTGCGTTTCACTGACTCCCATTTACTAAGTTATGAATTGTGGTTCAGATGTCGGCTTTCCTAAAGTTCTCTCTCTAACAGTATTCCACCATTATTAACCCCCAATGCTACTGGATACTGAGTGGTATTTATGATTAATTATCAGAGATCTTTGTACCTATGAAATTGTAGCGTATCAGATATCTATGCTATATACCTAAGAGTTTGTAACTAATGCTAGAATGAACAGTGCGTAGTTTACCTTGTTTTAATTTTAATCTTTTGTGTGTATTATGAGGTGAGGGCTGTCACTGATGTTTATTTTTATGTTTTGTTTTTCAATATTGTTTGAACTATATGTTTTTCAATTTTGTATTTTTTGTAGAACATACCTGTCTTGGAAAAGGCCCAAATAGGGGGCGAAACGCCGACTATCAAATTGAGAACCTGATGTATTGACAATTTTTTTTTAATTGATGTAAAAATTCCTGTGAGTGCCCTTCTGAACTACACGTTTGCATATATATAAGATTGAGGATAGCACATATATATATTGGTATAAATATATATCAATGTAAATATTTGCATAAGAAATTAGCACATCTAGGCAAGAATCCCCGCTTGCTTTTTCCCCAGAAATAACTCATATACAATGTTACCAATGCACAAGAGAATTCTGGGTAAGTTATGCAAATTAGATATGCAAATTCTCAGTTTTTTTGCTTCAAAAATACTGTTTTAACACAGCTATCCTTTTAACAGGATTTCTAATTTGCTGCTATAATCCTGTTGAAAGAATAGCTGTGTTAAAACAGTATTTTTGAAGCAAAAAAACTGAGAATTTGCATATCTAATTTGCATAAACTACCCAGAATTCTCTTGTGCATTGGTAACATTGTATATGAGTTATTTCTGGGGGAAAAGCAAGCGGGGATTCTTGCCTAGATGTGCTAATTTCCTATGCAAATATTTACATTGATTTAATTTTGAGACATGGAGTATTTTAATTTCAGTTTTTTATCTCCCCCCATAATTTTAATGAATTTTGGTATAAATATATATTTATGCAAAAAAAACTTCATATATATATAGATATTGTAATGTGAAAGATTCATATTTTCATGTTGAGTTAGCGTACTTGAGAATATGTGATTGGGTTTGCGGTCGAGTAGGGTGTTAGGATTTTTTTCATCTTTTTTGCTCCATTGACTTGTATGGGGAATACGTTATTGTGCACGTGATATTCTAAGTTCATCTTTTTATGAGCGTAGGGCTACTGTGCGATTGAAAACTTTGCTTTCAACTATCTGATGCTTACTTCTAGTGGTGTTAACGCTTGAGTGGGAGCATTAAATACCGCTCCACTTGTAATCTGACCCACAGTATTTACATGTAAGCACCAAAATCGGCTTAGAACACAGGACTGAAAAAGGCTTAGAAGTAAAGGGGTTAAGTCATTTTAGATTTGACACTTTTTTAATTAATGTGTTTTACTTTCAAACTACTTTATTGCAATTATACACACACTAATGATTATATTAATGTAAATACAAATTTCATAGTTCAAAACTGTATCTGTAATTTTATAAGAAAAAAACTGTTTCTTATCAGGTACATTTGTCACTTGAAGCAGGCAAAATTTGGATTTCCAGAAGTGTTTTCTTGTTCTTAAAATATTGTTGACAAATTGTTCTTCTGCAGGGTATAAACATTGGCATTGCACCATTAATGCATTTGAAAACCTTGTAATAATGAATTATAGCAGGGATTTGCATGAACTGGAAGTGCTTAGAATTTGAGAACCCTGTAAAGTTAAAGCCACATCACACTGAGATGGTTTAGAAAGGGTGCAAATGTAGATGGCATGGCTTTTGAATAAATTAGTGCAGCTGTTGCAGTGAACAAGAGGAAACGTCAGCCACACCTGGTATACATATAGCCCTCCCAGTTACACATTGAAATTATTAAGTATACTGCTTTGCTCATAAGTCAATAAGTTTATGGGGAAAAAAAGGAATTATGGTCTCTGAAATATTTCCCATCTAAGTACATACAGATGTTGTATAAAGCAATTCATGATGCAATATGTACCATAAGTTTAAATTGTTAAACTTGTAAGCATGTGACTGAACCATCAGTCAGTGGTATGGTAAGTAGATAAATTATGGGTTCTCATGCAGTGACCTGTGCTAAAGCTTTTTGCCTCTTGTGCATCAAAGGTGCAACAATACTTTCCTTCTTGTGGAATTTCTTGGGGTAGCTTTGCATTTCTTTTGGACAGATTGCAACTCTCTCCAGCCTTCATAGCAGGGGTTAATGTTGGTACCCAATGAAAGAAAACAGCACCAAAATGTATTCATCAGATTGTTGTTCACATGCAATCCTAATACACAGTTCCATGGTCCAGTGACCCAGTCCAACCTATATAGTGGTATTATGGAGAATGTGTAAATGCCCAAGGGGTATCACCTCTCTAGCGCAGTGACCTTCTGTCCCATGGTATAAGATGCCACTATCATACCATAACCTTGAATTAACACCTTTGGTGCCAGGTGAAAGTTGCCAGCTGTTCCATTTTTTCCCAGGACAGTCCCATTTTTTGTTTTCTTTCCCTGTCTTTTAAGTCAGTCCCATATTCAGTTCAGCCTGTATTTAATTTATTAATATTGTGTTCAGTACAATACTCCCACCATAGAGGTTGCTGTGGATTTTCGATTTTACTCTGTTATTACTCATTTTTTCTGAAACTTTATCTGTGTTTTTCTGTTATGTTGATGTGTGTAGACAGGTGTCAGGTAAAGGAAATCCATGTGATATATAATACCAGGGAGGATGGGAGACAAGGGTGATGAAGCAAGGCATCTCAATAGTGTTGCACATTTTAGAACATGTGTAATTTCCCCATTTATATACTTAGGCTTTACTTAGCAGGGGCTTAAGACATCAGGCAAGAACATAAATAAATACAGATTTACTGGGGCATTTCTGGATCTATTAACTTACTGATCACAATTACTGCTGCAGCAAAGATCAAAAATGACTATTTACCTCATAAAATGCCACCTTCATGTAAAACTTTCAATAGTGTTGTAGCAAAGATAAAATAATAAACAAATCCTCAGTATATATCTATATTGTTGTCTTCCAGCAGCACCAACACAGTAGTCAGCAGGTTAAACATATTAAGGTAATATCACTGTCTAATTTCAGGCTGTGTAATATCTATATAAACTAGGGTGTTTTTGCTCTAATGCTGGCATATAACCATCTGTTTAGCCTCTGCAAATGGATTAAACACATGATTAAAGTCATCTCCCATGCAGCAAGGCACTGCTGGGAGCTAGCTGAGCACACCTGGTAAACCAAAGACAAATTTGTTTAACCACCAATCACCAGTGACGCATTGCTGTTGTTGAAGCTATGCACATACATATTATTTTCAATAAAAGTAACCAAAAGAACAAACTATATTTTATAATAGAAGTTAAAGGGACACTGAACCCAAATTTGTGCTGTCATGATTTAGATAAAGCATGCAATTTTAAGCAACTTTCTAATTTACTCCTATTATCAATTTTTCTTCGTTCTCTTCGTATATTTATTTGAAAAAGCATGAATGTACGCTTACAAGCCGGCCCATTTTTGGTTAAGCACCATGGATAGCCCTTCCTGATTGGTGGCTGCATTTAGCCACCCATCAGTAAGCATACATTCCTGCTTTTTCAAATTAAGATACCAAGAGAACGAAGGGAAATTCACAATAGGAGTAAACTACAAGGTTGCTTAAAATTGCATGCTCTGTCTGCATCATGAAAGAAATTATTTTGGTTTCATATACCTTTAATTGTTTTCATGTTTTAGTTTTTTAGCATATGTAAGATGAAGTTTTTAAGAAAGAGAGTTTCTTTTTAATTTATTTTTTTCCTGTACGGTTTGAAGGTGGTTTTGTGTTGTCGGTTTCCTTGTAACAGTGTAACTTATTCTATGTGTCACATTTATGTCAGAACGTTTGTGAGATAAATTCTTATACATTGATTAAATTGGATCTTACTGCTATACTCATGAAAGTGATGATGAGGCAAAAACAAATATTTACGAATTCCACAATTTTCAGGCTGAGATGTTGAGTGGTGGTTTTTCCACAAGGTACAACACATAGGTTTTATTTAATCTTAGGCAATGTAGCAGCTAAATTGTGGACAAGCAAACAAAATATTTTATGTTATGTTGAGAGTGAGTCCAGCAGTTAATATATAGCAAACGGTGTCATTTGTAGATGGAAGTTCCCTGGTTACATAGTGAGTCTTTATGTGAATTTGCTGGGTGATCGATCACCAGCTGTAGCTTATGATTTAGAGCAGGCTTGACAAACCTTAGGCCTATGCGCCTGGCGATATGTAGACTTAAATGGATCTATACGAATCCATCAGAACTCCTATGTAAAGTACATTGCAAGGGATTTTTTATGGGTGTCTCTAAATGTAACACATTGTAATCTGTTCAAATACTCAGCAACAACTCACTATAGCAAAATAATACTCCTATACCTTGCATGGAGATAATTTGACACAAGTCTTCTAATGGAGCACATTTTTATAGGTGGGCATTTCAAATTTTACACTTTGTGCTTGTTGAAAAAAACTATTTTTGCCTGATTTGAGTGGTATTTATGTGCTGTGCAGAGAGCGTATTTATTGTTTGATGTTATTTCACATATTTGGTTTACATATAAAAGACAAATAATGTGAAAAATATAGGTCACAATTAACTCTTTAAGACGTTTACAAAAATGAATTCCAATTAATACAATTGTTTTGTCATCTAATCATGATAATTAGAAAATGGCTCACAATATTATGAAATGATTAATTGTAGAGATATTATGAACTGATACAACTATATTGGTAAAATACATTGAAATATATTAAGCATTCAAAATCTATTGTTTTAAATTTTGCTTCTATGAAGGACTGCAAAATCCCATTCTAATGTTTTAGTTTTGGTGAAATTAATTAGATTTTTCATTAATATATTTTTTTTCTAATTCTATTTTTTTTATTTTCTTAGCAATTTTTTTTTTTTTTTTTAAATGTTTTTATTGTACCCTTGTATAGTGGTGTATAATCTGTTGATGCTTTACAAAAAAAATACTATTCATCATAATAAATACAAATCAAACAATGCGTTCATCTTCTTCTTACACATTGGAATGTGTTGTAAAACAAAACTATTCAATGTTTAAACACTAGAATTCTAATGGATTGGAATGTATTACAAATATTCCTCTATTTTAAAAAGGAGGAAAAACACTTGCTCACAGCTGTTTGCAATCCAGTAAAATACACGTTTTCTATTTTGTTTTGCAATGTGTACGGTATAGTTTTTAAATGAGTAACAACTTTTAGAATCTGAAAGGTTGTTTAATGTTTGTGAATATACCTCTTACACTACTGAGAAGTTTAGTAAGTAAATGTCTTTGAAGAACTGTGCTCTCTCAGGGCTTTATATAGTTAAATGAGTACTTACAACTCACATACTGATGTCATTTGAAACTGAAATGATAGCTGAGTATCTGATGTAGCTGGGAATTTGTCAGTACTTGTTAAATTGTCAGAAAGTGAAGATGTTAATCAAGTTACGTAAACCCAAAGAGAATACAGAACAGTGTACCCCCCCCCCCCAATATTATCTTGATGTTGAGCCAATGAGCTGGAGGATTTAGATAGTTTATACATTTTTCGAGTTCATTGACGTTTCAGGTGCACTAGAACAATAGGATTGTAGAATATTCTGTAAATAATAACATCCTGAATATTAAAATACTTTTTTACATTTCTACTTAATCTGAATAAATTTTTTATTTTCTTTTTAGTAACCTTTGCTTTTGCAGGATATATAGTTTTATCTTATTTGGAATACAAAAATAGTATATTGTTTAAAGGGATAAATATCTCAAAATTGTAAGTTCACATTTTAGTTCACAATAGAAGATGTAAATTTATTGCAATATACAGATCAGCATTAGATTTTACAACACACCGAGCACATGTATATAACATTTTAACTGTTCTTCAATCAGCTCTGTAGCTACAACCCCCCCCCCAAAAAAAAATAAAATGTGTGAGTGCCAAATGGCTGTATGACTGGCTGTTTGGAAAACAATTCAAACCCTCAGCTCACAAAAAAACTACTTTTGAAGTGGATGGCTGGAGCGCAGGGTATTTAAATTTCAGTCCTACACTAAAAAGTAAGATACTGTATAACGCATCATTATTCAAACTGATAAAAATAAACTCTATCTAAAATATCACTAACATTTCGGATCTGTTTATACAAAGGGGAAAATTTACCATTACTTTAAAAGAAGCTAACTTACAGTTATCAAAATAGGGTCCCTGTTCCAATCAGACTCTTTCAATGAAAGGGACAATAAAGAGATAGTCTAGTCAAAATGAAACTTTCATGATTCAGATAGAGAATCCATTTTAAGTAACTTTCTAATTTACTCATATTATACATTTTACTTCATTCTCTTGGTATCTTTATTTGAAAAATCAAGAATGTAAGTTTAGGAGCCGGCCCATTTTTGGTTTAGCAACTGGGTAGCGCTCGCTGATTGGTGGCTGCATATAGACGCCAAAAAGATACATATGAAATCTATCAGCAAACTCCAACTGACACCAATGAAAAACATTGAGGATGATCACAAACTATTGTTTGATTATTAGCATGTTAGTGGCTGCAGATGAACTGTTTTTGATGTTGATGTTATCACAATCAGCCACTTTCATTGTTTATCAGAAGATCTCTTTACATTTTCAGTTTTACAAAACAAATGGCTCTGTATTTATATATCTACATGTGAAAGTTATTTATCTGATCTATGTCTATATGAGAATCTAACTAATATAATGGTGATACACAGATATTTATCTGATCTATGTCTATATGAGCATCTAGCTAGTATAATGGTTATACACAGGTATTTATCTAATCTATGTCTAAATATGCATCTAGCTGGTATAATGGTGATGTACAGGTATTTATCTGATATATGTCTATATGAGCATCTAGCTGGTAAAATGGTGATGCACAGGAATTTATATGATTTATGTCTATATGAGAATCTAGCTGGTATAATGGTGATGCACAGGTATTTATCTGATCTATGTCTATATGAGCATCTAACTGGTATAATGGGGATACACAGGTATTTATCTGATCTATGTCTATATGAGAATCTAGCTGGTATAATGGTGATGCACAGGTACTTATCTGATCTATGTCTATATGAGCATCTAACTGGTATAATGCTGATACACAGGTATTTATCTGATCTATGTCTATAGGAGCATCTAGCTGGTATAATGGTGATACACAAGTATTTATCTGATTTATGTCTATAGGAGCATCTAGCTGGTATTATAGTGATGCACAGGTATTTATCTGATCTATGTCTATATGAGCATCTAACTAGTATAATTTTGATACACAGGTGTTTATCTGATCTATGTCTATATGAGCATCTAGCTGGTATAATGGTGATACACAGGTATTGATTTGATCTATGTCTACAGAAGAATCTAGCTGGTATAATGGGGATACACAGGAATTTATCTGATCTATGTCTATATGAGCATCTAAATGGTATAATGGTGATACACGGGTATTTATCTGATCTATGTCTATATGAGCATCTAACTGGTATGATGGTAATGCACAGGTATTTATCTGATCTATGTCTATATTAGAATCTATCTAGTATAATGGTGATACACAGGTATTTATCTGATCTATGTCTATATGAGCATCTAGCTGGTATAATGGTGATACACAGTATTTATCTGATCTATGTCTATATGAACATCTTGCTGGTATAACGGTAATACACAGGTATTTATCTGCTCTATGTCTATATGAGCATCTAGCTGGTATAATGGGGATACACAGTATTTATCTGATCTATGTCTATATGAACATCTAGCTGGTATAATGGTGATACACAGGTATTTATCTAATCTTTCTCTATATGAGCATCTAGCTGGTATAATGGTGGTTCCCATGTATTTATGTGATCTATGTCTATATGAACATCTAGCTGGTACAGGGGCGTATTTAGGTTTTGTGCTGCCCTAGGCACTCAAAATTCTGCTGCCCCCCCCCAAAAAAAAAATATTTTTTTGGGTCAGTGTGTAAATTTTTTTTTTTTTCATAAAAATTCAAAAGAAAATGGCTAGCAAAACACTTGCATACAGGTGGGCTGAATTGCATGCATCTCATACCATTTTCTCCCTGAGAGAAGGGAGAGAAAAGAAGGGGAGGGGAGAAAAGGGAGGGAAAGGAAAGAAGGAAGGGAGGGAGGGAGGGAGGGAGGGAGAAGAGAAAAGTGGGTAGGGAGAGGAGAAAATTGGGGAGGGAAAGAAAGTGATAGAAGAGAGCAAGGGAGGGAGTTGAGAGAAAGAAGGGAGGGAGGAAGGAAGGGAGGGAAAGAAATAAGGGAGGGAGCGAGTTGAGGAAGGGAGGGAGAAAGGGAAAGAAGGGAGAGAGGAAGGGAGGGAAAGAAGAATACACTTTGAAAGCTATCACTGCCCTTTACATGCAACAACATACAGTAATTACCATCATTCAAGTAATGAAACGTTTTAAGTGTCCGTTTACTATTTACTTAGTGGGTTCATGAATGCAGCGAAAGCCAGCTATTAGTAGCTAATATACATTAGCGCTGAGAGTTTATGATTAGACATCACATGAATGCAGAGAGAGCTAGCTATTAGTAGCTAATATACATTAGCACTGAGAGTTTATGATTAGACATCACATTAATGCAGATAAAGCTAGCTATTAGTATCTAACATACATTAGTGCTGAGAGTTTATGATTAGACATCACATGAATGCAGAGAAAGCTAGCTATTAGTAGCTAACATACATTAGCACTGAGAGTTTATGATTAGACATCACATGAATGCAGAGAAAGCTATTAGTAGCTAACATACATTAGTGCTGAGAGTTTATGATTAGACATTACATGAATGCAGAGAAAGCTAGCTATTAGTAGCTAACATACATTAGCACTGAGAGTTTATGATTAGACATCACATGAATGCAGAGAAAGCTAGCTATTAGTAGCTAACATACATTAGTGCTGAGAGTTTATGATTAGACATCACATGAATGCAGCGAAAGCTAGCTATTAGTAGCTAATATACATTAGCGCTGAGAGTTTATGATTAGACATCACATGAATGCAGAGAGAGCTAGCTATTAGTAGCTAATATACATTAGCACTGAGAGTTTATGATTAGACATCACATTAATGCAGATAAAGCTAGCTATTAGTATCTAACATACATTAGTGCTGAGAGTTTATGATTAGACATCACATGAATGCAGAGAAAGCTAGCTATTAGTAGCTAACATACATTAGCACTGAGAGTTTATGATTAGACATCACATGAATGCAGAGAAAGCTATTAGTAGCTAACATACATTAGTGCTGAGAGTTTATGATTAGACATTACATGAATGCAGAGAAAGCTAGCTATTAGTAGCTAACATACATTAGCACTGAGAGTTTATGATTAGACATCACATGAATGCAGAGAAAGCTAGCTATTAGTAGCTAACATACATTAGCACTGAGAGTTTATGATTAGACATCACATGAATGCAGATAAAGCTAGCTATTAGTAGCTAACATACATTAGCACTGAGAGTTTATAATTAGACATCACATGAATGCAGAGAAAGCTAGCTATTAGTAGCTAACATACATTAGCACTGAGAGTTTATGATTAGACATCACATGAATGCAGAGAAAGCTATTAGTAGCTAACATACATTAGTGCTGAGAGTTTATGATTAGACATCACATGAATGCAGAGAAAGCTAGCTATTAGTAGCTAACATACATGAGCACTGAGAGTTTATTAGACATCAAATGAATGCAGAGAAAGCTAGCTATTAGTAGCTAACATACATTAGTGCTGAGAGTTTATGATTAGACATCACATGAATGCAGCGAAAGCTAGCTATTAGTAGCTAACATACATTAGCATCCAGTCTGTTCGTAACTAAGACCCGCAATAAGCACTGCGCTCGCAGATCCACCACAGTTGACAAGGGGAGGCAGCATATCGGCAGAAGGTCTTCTCCAGCCTCACCTTGTAAGCCTATCCCCGGGCAAGTTTCTCACCAAGAACGCTTCCACTGCAAAAATGCCGGCGCTCTAAATGAAGCAACGGTTTAATGGAGCACTGCCTGTAAAGAGTGACCTTAATCAGTGCATGTGCCTTGTCTTCTCTGTAAAAGCCTGAACTTTATCGCTCGCTGTACTGTGTGCCGGCTTTTAGAGAGAGGATAGGGCAGATGTGATACGTCCCTGAGCTGGTATAATGTTGATGCAGATGTATTTATCTAATCTATATCTAAATATGCATCTAGCTGGTATAATGGTGATGCACAGGTATTTATCTGATCTATGTCTATATGAGCATCTAGCTTGTATAATGGTGATACACAGGTATTTATCTGATCTACTTCTATATGAGCATCTAGCTGGTATAATGGTGATACAGAGGTATTTATCTGATCTACGTCTATATGAGCATCTAGCTGGTATAATGGTGATGCACAGGTATTTATCTGATCTACTTCTACTTGAGCATCTAGCTGGTATAATGGTGATACACAGGAATTTATCTGATCTATGTCTATATGAGCATCTAGCTGGTATAATGGTGATACAAAGGTATTTATCTAATCTATGTCTATATGAGCATCTAACTAGTATAACGGCGATACACAGGTATTTTTCTGATTTATGTCTATATGAGCATCTAGCTTGTATAATGGTGATACACAGGTATTTATCTGATCTACTTCTATATGAGCATCTAGCTGGTATAATGGTGATACAGAGGTATTTATCTGATCTACGTCTATATGAGCATCTAGCTGGTATAATGGTGATGCACAGGTATTTATCTGATCTACTTCTACATGAGCATCTAGCTGGTATAATGGTGATACACAGGAATTTATCTGATCTATGTCTATATGAGCATCTAGCTGGTATAATGGTGATACAAAGGTATTTATCTAATCTATGTCTCTATGAGCATCTAACTAGTATAACGGTGATACACAGGTATTTTTCTGATTTATGTCTATATGAGCATCTAAGTAGTATAATGGTGATACACAGGTATTTTTCTGATCTATGTCTATATGAGCATCTAACTAGTATAATGGTGATACACAGGTAATTATCTGATCTATGTCTATATGAGCATCTAGCTGGTATAATGGTGATACAAAGGTATTTATCTGATCTATATCTATATGAGCATCTAGCTGGTATAATGGTGATGCACAGGTATTTATCTGATCTATGTCTATATGAGCATCTAGCTGGTATAATGGTGATGCACAGGTATTTATCTGATCTATATCTATATGTGTATCTAGCTTGTATAATGGTGATACACATGTATTTATGTGATCTATGTCTATATGAGTATCTAGTTGGTATAATGGCGATACACAGGTATTAATCTGATTTATGTCTATATGAGCATCTAGTTGGTATAATGGCGATACACAGGTATTGATCTGATTTATGTCTATATGTGCATCTAGTTGGTATAATGGCGATACACAGGTATTTATCTGATTTATGTCTATATGAGCATCTAGTTGGTATAATGGCGATACACAGGTATTAATCTGATTTATGTCTATATGTGCATCTAGTTGGTATAATGGTGATACACAGGTATTAATCTGATTTATGTCTATATGTGCATCTAGTTGGTATAATGGTGATACACAGGTATTTATCTGATTTATTTCTATATGAGCATCTAGCTAATATAATGGTGATACACAGGTATTTATCTGATTTATGTCTATATGTGCATCTAGCTGGTATAATGGTGATACACAGGTGTTTATCTGATCTATATCTATATGTGTATCTAGCTGGTATAATGGTGATGCACAGGTATTTATCTGATCTATGTATATATGAGCATCTAGCTGGTATAATGGTGATGTACAGGTATTTATCTGATATATGTCTATATGAGCATCTAACTGGTATAATGGTGATACACAGGTATTTATCTGATCAATGTCTATATGAGCATCTAGTTGGTATAATGGTGATGCACAGGTATTTATCTGATCTATGTCTATATGAGCATGTAACTGGTATAATGGTGATACAAAGGTATTTATCTGATCTATGTCTATATGAGCATCTAGCTGGTATAATGGTGATACACAGATATTTATCTGATCTATGTCTATATGAGCATCTTACTGGTATAATGGTGATGCACAGGAATTTATCTGATCTATTTCTATATGAGCATCTAGCTGGTATAATAATGATGCAGAGGTAGTTATCTGATCTATGTCTATATAAGCATCTAACTAGTATAATGGTGATACACAGGTATTTATATATTTTTTTGTCTATATGAGCATATAGCTGGTATAATGGTGATACACAAGAATTTATCTGATTTATGTCTATATGAGCATCTAACTAGTATAATGGTGATGCACAGGTATTATCGAATCTATGTCTATATGAGCATCTAGCTGGTATAATGGTGATGCACAAGTATTTATCTGTCCTTGACAAAGCATACCAGCGAAACGTACGTCGGAACTGAACTGTTCTATATTGAGTTTTATTGCGTCTCTACACTAGCCAGGACACCTGGGGGCTTAGTGCTATTGTCTTGCTACTAAAAAGGTTTTGGTTTCAGCGGTCACACTCCTGCTGATCCATTTACCTCTTTGCAAGTTTGGCGATTTGAAGCATTTGTTACAGCATATCTGCTTTTGTACCCTTACATTGTGGTGTTATCAAGGCTTATGTGACGCTTTTATATATTTTAAAATAAATTTGTATCCAAGTTTTGCCTAGTGTACTGTTTTCCCATCAGTATAAAGTGGGAGTGCGCATATCCTTGAGCTTAGTGGAAAGCTCTAACAAATGTGAGTAGTCATTTGTTACAAAAACAACTACTTCCTCAAAGTGCCATTACAGATTCACACTATGTTGCAATTTTCTGTTTCCTTTTTTATGGGATCTCACTGAGGAATGCTAACAAGCTGAAAAACTCATCCAGAGGACACAGACATATCCTTGATTCAGAACTTTATTTGATTTTCCTTTTATGATTTTTGTTATCACATTTATTTCACATTTATCTGATTTATGTCTATATGAGCATCTAACTAGTATAATGGTGATGCACAGGTATTATCGGATCTATGTCTATATGACCATCTATCTGGTATAATGGTGATACACAAGTATTTATCTGATTTATGTCCATATGAGCATCTAGCTAATACAATGGTGATACACAGGTATTTATCTAATCTATGTCTATATGAGTATCTAGCTGGTATAATTCTGATACACAGGTATTTATCTGATCGATATTTATATGAGCATATAACTGGTATATTGGTGATACAAAGGTATTTATCTGATCTATGTCTATATGAGTATCTAGCTGGTATAATGGTGATACAAAGGTATTCATCTGATCTATGTCTATATGAGAATCTAGCTGATATAATGGGGATACACAGGTATTTATCTGATCTATGTCTATATGAACATCTAGCTGGTATAATGGGGATACACAGGTATTTATCTGATCTATGTCTATATGAGCATCTAGCTGGTATAATGGGGATACACAGGTATTTATCTGATCTATGTCTATATGAGCATCTAACTGGTATAATTGTGAGACACAGGAGTTTATCTGATCTATGTCTATATGAGCATCTAGCTTGTATAATGGTGATAAACAGGTATTTATCTGATTTATGTCTATATGAGCATCTAACTGGTATAATTGTGATACACAGGTATTTATCTGATCTATGTCTATATGAACATCTAACTGGTATAATGGTTATACACAGATATTTATCTGATCTATGTCTATATAAGCATCTATCTGGTATAATGTTGATACACAGGTATTTATCTAATCTATGTCTATTATGAGCATCTAGATGGTATAATGGTGATACACAGGTATTTATCTGATCTATGTCTATATAAGCATCTATCTGGTATAATGGTGATACACAGGTATTTATCTGATTTATGTCTGTATGAGCATCTAGCTAATATAATGGTGATACACAGGTATTTATCTGATCTATGTATATATGAGTATCTAGCTAATATAATTGTGATACAGAGGGATTTATCTGATCTATGTCTATATGAACATCTAGCTGGTATAATGGTGATGCACAGGTATTTATCTGATCTATGTCTATATGAGCATCTAGCTGGTATAATGTTGATACACATGTATTTATCTGATCTATATCTATATGAGTATCTAGCTGGTATAATGGTGATATACAGGTATTTATCTGATATATGTCTATATGAGCATCTAGCTGGTATAATGGTGATGCACAGGTATTTATCTGATTTATGTCTATATGAGTATCTAGCTTTTAGAATGGTGATACACAGGTATTATCGAATCTTTGTCTATATGTGCATCTAGCTGGTATAATGGTGATGCACAGGTATTTATCTGATCTATGTCTATATGAGCATCTAGCTGGTATAATGGTTATGCACAGGTATTTATCTGATCTATGTCTATATGAACTTCTAGCTGGTATAATGTTGATACAAAGGTATTTATCTGATCTATGTCTATATGAGCATCTAGCTGGTATAATGGTGATACACAGGTATTTATCTGATCTATTTCTATATGAGCATCTTACTGGTATAATGGTGATGCACAGGAATGTATCTGATCTATTTCTATATGAGCATCTAGCTGGTATAATAGTGATGCAGAGGTAGTTATCTGATCTATGTCTATATAAGCATCTAACTAGTATAATGGTGATACACAGGTATTCATATAATTTTTTGTCTATATGAGCATATAGCTGGTATAATAATGATACACAAGTATTTATCTGATTTATGTCTATATGAGCATCTAACTAGTATAATGGTGATACACAGGTATTTATCTAATCTATGTCTATATGAGTATCTAGCTGGTATATTGGTGATGCACATGTATTTATCTGATCTATGTCTATATAAGCACGTAACTAGTATAATTGTGATACAAAGGTACTCATCTGATCTATGTCTATATGAGCATCTAACTGGTATAATTGTGATACAAAGGTATTTATCTTATCTATGTCTATATGAGCATCTAGCTGGTATAATGGTGATGCAGAGGCATTTATCTGATCTATGTCTATATGAACATCTAGCTGGTATAATGGTGATACACAGGTATTTATCTGATCTATGTCTATATGAGCATCTAACTGGTATAATGGTGATACACAGGTATTTATCTGATCTATGTCTATATGAGCATCTAACTGGTATAATGGTGATACACAGGTGTTTATCTGATCTATGTCTATATGAGCATCTAGCTTGTATAATGGTGATACACAGGTATTTATCTGATCTATGTCTATATTTGCATCTAACTAGTATAATGGTGATACACAGGTATATATCTGATCTATGTCTATATTTGCATCTAACTAGTATAATGGTTATACACAGATATTTATCTGATCTATGTCTATATTTGCATCTAACTAGTATAATGGTGATACACAGGTATATATCTGATCTATGTCTATATGAGCATCTAACTAGTATAATGGTTATACACAGGTATTTATCTGATTTATGTCTATATGAACATCTAACTAATATAATGGTGATACACAGGTATTTATCTGATCTATGTCTATATGAGCATCTAGCCAATATAATGGTGATACACAGGTATTTATCTGATCTAAGTCTATATGAGCATCTAGCTAATATAATGGTGATACAGATGTATTTATCTGATCTATGTCTATATGAGCATGTAACTAGTATAATGGTGATACAATGGTATTTATCTGATCTATGTCTATATGAGCATCCAGCTGGTATAATGGTGATGCACAGGTATTTATCTGATCTATGTCTATATGAACTTCTATCTGGTATAATGTTGATACAGAGGTATGTATCTGATCTATGTCTATAATGGCATCTAACTGGTATAATGGTGATACACAGGTATTTATCTGATCTATGTCTATATGAGTATCTAACTGGTATAATGGTGATGCACAGGTATTTATCTTATCTATGTGTATATGAGCATCTAGCTGGTATAATGGAGATACACAGGTATTTATCTGATCTATGTCTATATGAGCATCTTGCTGGTATAATGGTGATGCACAGGTTTTTATCTGATCTATGTCTATATGAGCATCTAGCTGGTATAACAGTGATGCACATTAACTTATCTGATCTATGTCTATATGAACATCTAGCTGGTATAATGGTGATACACAGGTATTTATCTGATCTATGTCTATATGAACATCTAACTAATATAATGGTGATACACAGGTATTTATCTGATCTATGTCTATATGAGTATCTAACTGGTATAATGGTGATACACAGGTATTTATCTTATCTATGTTTATATGAACATCTAGCTGGTATAATGGTGATGCACAGGTATTTATCTGATCTATGTCTATATGAGCATCTAGCTGGTATAATAGTGAGGCAGAGGTAGTTATCTGATCTATGTCTATATGAGCATCTAACTAGTATAATGGTGATACACAGTTATTTATATAATTTTTTGTCTATATGATCATATAGCTGGTATAATGGTGATACACAAGTATTTATCTGATTTATGTCTATATGAGCATCTAACTAGTATAATGGTGATGCACAGGTATTATCAAATCTATGTCTATATGACCGTCTAGCTGGTATAATGGTGACGCACAGGTATTTATCTGATTTATGTCTAAATGAGCATCTAGCTGGTATGACGTTTATGCAGAGATATTTATGTGATCTATGTCTATATGAACATCTAGCTGGTATAATGTTGATACAGAGGTATGTATCTGATCTATGTCTATAATGGCATCTAGCTGGTATAATGGTGATACACAGGTATTTATCTGATCTATGTCTATATGTGCATCTAACTGGTATAATGGTGATACACAGGTGTTTATCTGATCTATGTCTATATGAGCATCTAGCTTGTATAATGGTGATACACAGGTATTTATCTGATCTATGTCTATATTTGCATCTAACTAGTATAATGGTGATACACAGGTATATATCTGATCTATGTCTATATTTGCATCTAACTAGTATAATGGTTATACACAGATATTTATCTGATCTATGTCTATATTTGCATCTAACTAGTATAATGGTGATACACAGGTATATATCTGATCTATGTCTATATGAGCATCTAACTAGTATAATGGTTATACACAGGTATTTATCTGATTTATGTCTATATGAACATCTAACTAATATAATGGTGATACACAGGTATTTATCTGATCTATGTCTATATGAGCATCTAGCCAATATAATGGTGATACACAGGTATTTATCTGATCTAAGTCTATATGAGCATCTAGCTAATATAATGGTGATACAGATGTATTTATCTGATCTATGTCTATATGAGCATGTAACTAGTATAATGGTGATACAATGGTATTTATCTGATCTATGTCTATATGAGCATCCAGCTGGTATAATGGTGATGCACAGGTATTTATCTGATCTATGTCTATATGAACTTCTATCTGGTATAATGTTGATACAGAGGTATGTATCTGATCTATGTCTATAATGGCATCTAACTGGTATAATGGTGATACACAGGTATTTATCTGATCTATGTCTATATGAGTATCTAACTGGTATAATGGTGATGCACAGGTATTTATCTTATCTATGTGTATATGAGCATCTAGCTGGTATAATGGAGATACACAGGTATTTATCTGATCTATGTCTATATGAGCATCTTGCTGGTATAATGGTGATGCACAGGTTTTTATCTGATCTATGTCTATATGAGCATCTAGCTGGTATAACAGTGATGCACATTAACTTATCTGATCTATGTCTATATGAACATCTAGCTGGTATAATGGTGATACACAGGTATTTATCTGATCTATGTCTATATGAACATCTAACTAATATAATGGTGATACACAGGTATTTATCTGATCTATGTCTATATGAGTATCTAACTGGTATAATGGTGATACACAGGTATTTATCTTATCTATGTTTATATGAACATCTAGCTGGTATAATGGTGATGCACAGGTATTTATCTGATCTATGTCTATATGAGCATCTAGCTGGTATAATAGTGAGGCAGAGGTAGTTATCTGATCTATGTCTATATGAGCATCTAACTAGTATAATGGTGATACACAGTTATTTATATAATTTTTTGTCTATATGATCATATAGCTGGTATAATGGTGATACACAAGTATTTATCTGATTTATGTCTATATGAGCATCTAACTAGTATAATGGTGATGCACAGGTATTATCAAATCTATGTCTATATGACCGTCTAGCTGGTATAATGGTGACGCACAGGTATTTATCTGATTTATGTCTAAATGAGCATCTAGCTGGTATGACGTTTATGCAGAGATATTTATGTGATCTATGTCTATATGAACATCTAGCTGGTATAATGTTGATACAGAGGTATGTATCTGATCTATGTCTATAATGGCATCTAGCTGGTATAATGGTGATACACAGGTATTTATCTGATCTATGTCTATATGTGCATATAGCTAGTATAATGGCGATGCAGAGGTATTTATCTGATCTATTTCTATATGAGCATCTAACTAGTATAATGCTGATACACAGGTATTTTTGATTCTATGTCTATATGAGCATCTAACTGGTATAATGGAGATACACAGGAATTTATATAATTTATTGTCTATATGAGCATCTAGCTGGTATAATGGTGATGCACAGGTATTTATCTGATCTATGTCTATATGAACATCTAGCTAGTATAATGTTGATACAGATGTATTTATTGGATCTATGTCTATATGAGCATCTAACTGGTATAATGGTGATACACAGGTATTTATATAATTTATTGTCTATAGGAGCATCTAGCTGGTATAATGGTGATGTACAGGTATTATCGAGTCTATGTCTATATGACCATCTAGCTGGTATAATGGTGATACACAGGTATTATCGAATCTATGTCTATATGAGCATCTAGCTGGTATAATGGTGATACACAGGTATTTATCTGATTTATGTCTATATGAACATCTAACTAATATAATGGTGATACACAGGTATTTATCTGATCTATGTCTATATGAGCATCTAGCCAATATAATGGTGATACACAGGTACTTATCTGATCTAAGTCTATATGAGCATCTAGCTAATATAATGGTGATACAGATGTATTTATCTGATCTATGTCTATATGAGCATGTAACTAGTATAATGGTGATACAATGGTATTTATCTGATCTATGTCTATATGAGCATCCAGCTGGTATAATGGTGATGCACAGGTATTTATCTGATCTATGTCTATATGAACTTCTATCTGGTATAATGTTGATACAGAGGTATGTATCTGATCTATGTCTATAATGGCATCTAACTGGTATAATGGTGATACACAGGTATTTATCTGATCTATGTCTATATGAGTATCTAACTGGTATAATGGTGATGCACAGGTATTTATCTTATCTATGTGTATATGAGCATCTAGCTGGTATAATGGAGATACACAGGTATTTATCTGATCTATGTCTATATGAGCATCTTGCTGGTATAATGGTGATGCACAGGTTTTTATCTGATCTATGTCTATATGAGCATCTAGCTGGTATAACAGTGATGCACATTAACTTATCTGATCTATGTCTATATGAACATCTAGCTGGTATAATGGTGATACACAGGTATTTATCTGATCTATGTCTATATGAGTATCTAACTGGTATAATGGTGATACACAGGTATTTATCTTATCTATGTTTATATGAACATCTAGCTGGTATAATGGTGATGCACAGGTATTTATCTGATCTATGTCTATATGAGCATCTAGCTGGTATAATAGTGAGGCAGAGGTAGTTATCTGATCTATGTCTATATGAGCATCTAACTAGTATAATGGTGATACACAGTTATTTATATAATTTTTTGTCTATATGATCATATAGCTGGTATAATGGTGATACACAAGTATTTATCTGATTTATGTCTATATGAGCATCTAACTAGTATAATGGTGATGCACAGGTATTATCAAATCTATGTCTATATGACCGTCTAGCTGGTATAATGGTGACACACAGGTATTTATCTGATTTATGTCTAAATGAGCATCTAGCTGGTATGACGTTTATGCAGAGATATTTATGTGATCTATGTCTATATGAACATCTAGCTGGTATAATGTTGATACAGAGGTATGTATCTGATCTATGTCTATAATAGCATCTAGCTGGTATAATGGTGATACACAGGTATTTATCTGATCTATGTCTATATGTGCATATAGCTAGTATAATGGCGATGCAGAGGTATTTATCTGATCTATTTCTATATGAGCATCTAACTAGTATAATGCTGATACACAGGTATTTTTGGATCTATGTCTATATGAGCATCTAACTGGTATAATGGAGATACACAGGAATTTATATAATTTATTGTCTATATGAGCATCTAGCTGGTATAATGGTGATGCACAGGTATTTATCTGATCTATGTCTATATGAACATCTAGCTAGTATAATGTTGATACAGATGTATTTATTGGATCTATGTCTATATGAGCATCTAACTGGTATAATGGTGATACACAGGTATTTATTGGATCTATGTCTTTATGAGCATCAAACTGGTATAATGGTGATACACAGGTATTTATATAATTTATTGTCTATAGGAGCATCTAGCTGGTATAATGGTGATGTACAGGTATTATCGAGTCTATGTCTATATGACCATCTAGCTGGTATAATGGTGATACACAGGTATTATCGAATCTATGTCTATATGAGCATCTAACTGGTATAATGGTGATGCACAGGTATTTATCTGATCTATGTCTATATGAGCTTCTAGCTGGTATAATGGTGATACACAGGTATTTATCTGATCTATGTCTATATGAACATTTAGCTGGTATAATGGTGATACACAGGTATTTATCTGATCTATGTCTATATGAGCATCTTGCTGGTATAATGGGGATACACAGGTATTTATCTGATCTATGTCTATATGAGCATCTTACTGGTATAATGGTGATACACAGGTATTTATCTGATCTATGTCTATATGAGCATCTAACTGGTATAATGGTGATACACAGGTGTTTATCTGATCTATATCTATATGAGCATCTAGCTTGTATAATGGTGATACACAGGTATTTATCTGATCTATGTATATATTTGCATCTAACTAGTATAATGGTTATACACAGATATTTATCTGATCTATGTCTATATGAGCATCTAGCTGGTATAATGTTGATACACATGTATTTATCTGATCTATATCTATATGAGCATCTAGCTGGTATAATGGTGATGTACAGGTATTTATCTGATATATGTCTATATGAGCATCTAGCTGGTATAATGGTGATGTACAGGTATTTATCTGATATATGTCTATATGAGCATCTAGCTGGTATAATGGTGATGCACAGGTATTTATCTGATTTATGTCTATGTGAGCATCTAGCTAATATAATGGTGATACACAGGTATTTATCTGATCTATGTCTATATGAGCATCTAGCTGGTATAATGCTTATGCACAGGTATTTATCTGATCTATAGCTATATGAGAATCTAGCTGATATAATGGTAATACACAGGTATTTATCTGATCTATATCTATACGGACACCTAACTAGGATAATGGTGATACACAGATAATTATCTGATCTATGTCTTTATGAGCATCTAGCTAGTATATTGGTGATACACAGGAATTTATCTTATTTATGTCTATATGAGCATATAACTAGTATAACGGTAATACACAGGTATTTATCTGATCTATGTCTATATGAGCATCTAGCTGGTATAATGGTGATGCAACGGAATTTATCTGATTTATGTCTATATTAGCATAAACCTTGTATAACGCTGATGTACATGTATTTATCTGATCTATGTCTATATGGACATCTAACTAGGATAATTCCTCATCGAAGCCGGCAGAAGTCTTCCTCCAAGCGGGCAGAAGTCTTCATCCAGACGGCATCTTCTATCTTCATCCATCCGACGCGGAGCGGGTCCATCTTCAAGACATCCGGCGCGGAGCATCCTCTTCTTCCAATGGTCAACGTAGAATGAAGTTTTCCTTTAAGGTACGCCATCCAAGATGGAGTCCCTTACATTCCGATTGGCTGATAGAATTCTATCAGCCAATCGGATTTAAAGGGGAAAAAATCCTATTGGCTGTTGCAATCAGCCAATAGGATTGAGCTTTCATCCTATTGGCTGATCCAATCAGCCAATAGAATGCGAGCTTAATCCTATTGGCTGATTTTATGGTCAGCAACTATTGACTTTAGATGGCGGTACGGATCTTGTCATTTTAGGCTGTACCTCTAACTTTTTGGCCTCATCGCAGCAGCGCTATGGGACTCCCATTGAAAAGGACTTTTATTAAAGTGCGGTACTGACGTTGAGTGACGACCAAAAAGGTCTGCGGTACACCTATTCTGACAAGACTTGTAATAGCGGTGTTAATGGAAAAGCATTGTTATGGGCCATAATGATGCTTTTTGAGTCATAACGCAATACTTGTAATCTAGCTGACAGGTATTTATCTGATCTATGTATATATGAGCATCTAACTGGTATAATGGTGATACACAGGTATTTATCTGATCTATGTCTATATGACCATCTAGCTGGTATAATGGTGATACACAGGTATTTGTCTGATCAATGTCTATATGACCATATTGCTGGTATAATGGTGATGCAGAGGTATTTATCTGATCTATGTCTATACGAGCATCTAGCTAATATAACGCTGAGACACAGGTGTTTATCTGATCTATGTCTATATGAGCATTTAGCTAGTATTATGGTGATGCATATATATTTATCTGATCTATGTCTATATGAGCATTTAGCTAGTATTATGGTGATGCATATATATTTATCTGATCTATGTCTATATTAGAATCTAGCTGGTATAATAATGATGCACAGTATTTATCTGATCTATATCTATATGAACATCTAGCTGGTATAATATTGATACACAGGTATTTATCTGATATATATCTATATGAGCATCTAGCTGGTATAATGTTGATGCACAGGTATTTTTCTGATCTATGTCTATATGAGCATCTAGCTGGTATAATGGTGATGCACAGGTATTTATATGATCTATATCTATATGATCATCTCTAACTAGTATAATGGTGATACACAGGTATTTATCTGATCTATATCTATATGAGCATCTAGCTGGTATAATGTTGATACACAGGTATTTATCTGATCTATGTCTATATGAGCATCTAGCTGGTATAATGGTGATGCACATGTATTTATCTGATCTATATGATCATCTAACTGGTATAATGGTGATACACAGGTATTTATATAATTTATTGTCTATATGACCATCTAGTTGGTATGATGGTGATACACATGTAATTATCTGATCTATGTCTATATGACCATCTAGTTGGTATAATGGTGATGTACAGTTATTTATCTGATCTATGTCTATAGGAGCATCTAACTGGTATATTGATGATACTGCAGTTATTTATCTGATCTATGTCTATATGAGCATCTAACTGGCATATTGTTGATACTGCAGTTATTTATCTGAACTCTGTCTATATGAGCATCTAACTGGTATATTGGTGATACTGCAGTTATTTATCTGATCTATGTCTATATGAGCATTATCTATGTCTATATAAGCATCTTGCTATTATGGTGATGCACAGGTATTCATTTGATCTATTTATATTTCAACATGAGATAACACACAAAAGTATACAACAGAGATCAAATATTGCATTCTTTTACATTTAGTTTTTTTTTTAATATTTAGTATCAAAATTTAAAAATGAAAAAGTAGCTGAAAATGTTTCATTATCAGGCACAGTGCATAAGAACACATATATCTGCAAGACAATAACGAGCTACACACATACATACATACATACAAACAGACACTAGAACCCACAGTACTGGCAATGAGTGAATTAGAACATATATCAATTAGTATTGGAAAATGGCAACACTACAGCCAACATCAGACCTCACCAAAATCTTACAAGAGGTTGTCTGAGCGGGTACAAATAAAGATCTAAGCCATTCTCCAATGTGGATACGCATACAACATAGACTCCATAAACACTGTATTAATCCAAGATACAAGGCTTCAATAAGTACAGTTGGGGAATGGCAACACCCCGGCCAACATTAGACCTTGCTGAACTATAGTGGGTAAATATCGGGATCTATGCCATTCACAGAAATTTATTAGACATTCAGCAAAAATCTCCATCTAGTTAGATAATGCAGAGAATGAGCTGCTGTTTGCATGTTTTGGAAAGCGCAGTTACTGACTACACATGATTATAATTGTCCATTTGCAGAACTTCAGGCTCATATCGTCGTATTATGGTTTCATAGCCTCAAGAGCACATACTTGCAGCAAAAAAATGTGTTATTATAAGAGTTTGCTCAGCTGTTAGTGACATCAAGTAATGGTTAGAAAGTATTGTCATTATGTAATGCTACCTTAGTGTCTTAAACCATTGCCACTTAGAAGCAGCAAATACAGCCAAGATTTCCACCAAAGTATGTTTTTGTTAGAAAAAAGTAATTCTGCATCAGCAATTTGTTCTTAGTAGTGGTATAATGGTGATGCAGCAGGTATTTATCTGATCTGTGGTCTTGCTGGTATAATGGTGATGCAGCAGGTATTTATCTGATCTGTGGTCTTGCTAGTATAATGGTGATGCAGCAGGTATTTATCTAATCTGTGGTCTTGCTAGTATAATGGTGATGCAGTAGGTATTTATCTGATCTGTGGTCTTGCTGGTATAATGGTGATGCAGTAGGTATTTATCTAATCTGTGGTCTTGCTAGTATAATGGTGATGCAGTAGGTATTTATCTGATCTGTGGTCTTGCTGGTATAATGGTGATGCAGTAGGTATTTATCTAATCTGTGGTCTTGCTAGTATAATGGTGATGCAGCAGGTATTTATCTGATCTGTGGTCTTGCTAGTATAATGGTGATGCAGTAGGTATTTATCTAATCTGTGGTCTTGCTGGTATAATGGTGATGCAGCAGGTATTTATCTGATCTGTGGTCTTGCTGGTATAATGGTGATGCAGTAGGTATTTATCTGATCTGTGGTCTTGCTGGTATAATGGTGATGCAGTAGGTATTTATCTGATCTGTGGTCTTGCTGGTATAATGGTGATGCAGTAGGTATTTATCTGATCTGTGGTCTTGCTGGTATAATGGTGATGCAGTAGGTATTTATCTGATCTGTGGTCTTGCTGGTATAATGGTGATGCAGCAGGTATTTATCTGATCTGTGGTCTTGCTGGTATAATGGTGATGCAGTAGGTATTTATCTGATCTGTGGTCTTGCTAGTATAATGGTGATGCAACAGGTATTTATATAATCTGTGGTCTTGCTGGTATAATGGTGATTCAGCAGGTATTTATCTGATCTGTGGTCTTGCTGGTATAATGGTGATGCAGCAGGTATTTATCTGATCTGTGGTCTTGCTAGTATAATGGTGATGCAGTAGGTATTTATCTGATTTGTGGTCTTGCTGGTATAATGGTGATGCAGCAGGTATTTATCTGATCTGTGGTCTTGCTGGTATAATGGTGATGCAGCAGGTATTTATCTGATCTGTGGTCTTGCTGGTATAATGGTGATGCAGCAGGTATTTATCTGATCTATGGTCTTGCTGGTATAATGGTGATGCAGCAGGTATTTATCTGATCTGTGGTCTTGCTGGTATAATGGCGATGCAGCAGGTATTTATCTGATCTGTGGTCTTGCTGGTATAATGGTGATGCAGCAGGTATTTATCTGATCTGTGGTCTTGCTGGTATAATGGTGATTCAGCAGGTATTTATCTGATCTGTGGTCTTGCTGGTATAATGGTGATGCAGCAGGTATTTATCTGATCTGTGGTCTTGCTAGTATAATGGTGATGCAGCAGGTATTTATCTGATCTGTGGTCTTGCTGGTATAATGGTGATGCAGTAGGTATTTATCTGATCTGTGGTCTTGCTAGTATAATGGTGATGCAGCAGGTATTTATCTGATCTGTGGTCTTGCTAGTATAATGGTGATGCAGCAGGTATTTATCTGATCTGTGGTCTTGCTAGTATAATGGTGATGCAGTAGGTATTTATCTGATCTGTGGTCTTGCTGGTATAATGGTGATGCAGCAGGTATTTATCTGATCTGTGGTCTTGCTGGTATAATGGTGATGCAGCAGGTATTTATCTGATCTGTGGTCTTGCTAGTATAATGGTGATTCAGCAGGTATTTATCTGATCTGTGGTCTTGCTGGTATAATGGTGATGCAGCAGGTATTTATCTGATCTGTGGTCTTGCTGGTATAATGGTGATGCAGCAGGTATTTATCTGATCTGTGGTCTTGCTAGTATAATGGTGATTCAGCAGGTATTTATCTGATCTGTGGTCTTGCTGGTATAATGGTGATGCAGTAGGTATTTATCTGATCTGTGGTCTTGCTGGTATAATGGTGATGCAGCAGGTATTTATCTGATCTGTGGTCTTGCTGGTATAATGGTGATGCAGCAGGTATTTATCTGATCTGTGGTCTTGCTAGTATAATGGTGATGCAGCAGGTATTTATCTGATCTGTGGTCTTGCTAGTATAATGGTGATTCAGCAGGTATTTATCTGATCTGTGGTCTTGCTGGTATAATGGTGATGCAGTAGGTATTTATCTGATCTGTGGTCTTGCTGGTATAATGGTGATGCAGCAGGTATTTATCTGATCTGTGGTCTTGCTGGTATAATGGTGATGCAGCAGGTATTTATCTGATCTGTGGTCTTGCTAGTATAATGGTGATGTAGCAGGTATTTATCTGATCTGTGGTCTTGCTGGTATAATGGTGATGCAGTAGGTATTTATCTGATCTGTGGTCTTGCTGGTATAATGGTGATGCAGTAGGTATTCATCTGATCTGTGGTTTTGGTATAATTGTGATGCAGCAGGTATTTATCTAATCTGTGGTCTTGCTGGTATAATGGTGATGCAGCAGGTATTTATCTGATCTGTGGTCTTGCTGGTATAATGGTGATGCAGTAGGTATTTATTTAATCTGTGGTCTTGCTGGTATAATAGTGATGCAGTAGGTATTTATCTGATCTGTGGTCTTGCTGGTATAATGGTGATGCAGCAGGTATTTATCTGATCTGTGGTCTTGCTGGTATAATGGTGATGCAGCAGGTATTTATCTGATCTGTGGTCTTGCTGGTATAATGGTGATGCAGCAGGTATTTATCTGATCTGTGGTCTTGCTGGTATAATGGTGATGTAGCAGGTATTTATCTGATCTGTTGTCTTGCTGGTATAATGGTGATGCAGTAGGTATTTATCTGATCTGTGGTCTTGCTGGTATAATGGTGATGCAGTAGGTATTCATCTGATCTGTGGTTTTGGTATAATTGTGATGCAGCAGGTATTTATCTAATCTGTGGTCTTGCTGGTATAATGGTGATGCAGCAGGTATTTATCTGATCTGTGGTCTTGCTGGTATAATGGTGATGCAGTAGGTATATATTTAATCTGTGGTCTTGCTGGTATAATAGTGATGCAGTAGGTATTTATCTGATCTGTGGTCTTGCTGGTATAATGGTGATGCAGCAGGTATTTATCTGATCTGTGGTCTTGCTGGTATAATGGTGATGCAGCAGGTATTTATCTGATCTGTGGTCTTGCTGGTATAATGGTGATGCAGCAGGTATTTATCTGATCTGTGGTCTTGCTGGTATAATGGTGATGCAGCAGGTATTTATATAATCTGTGGTCTTGCTGATATAATGGTGATGCAGCAGGTATTTATCTGATCTGTGATCTGACACTTCTGGCTAATGCAGAATGCTAAACACACACAGCGACTGAGCTCTTCCAAAACATTGTAGTACAGCAAGCTGGAAGGCAGGTGTGTGATAGCATTCCTGAGAAGTGAGCAAATCATTTAATAGGGCAGGCGTGCAGGCCACGTGTACAATATATCATAAAAAGGATGGATGTTCTAAAAAAAATAATTAGAAGTTCACTGTTTATATGCCAAAGCTCTAAATTGTGGTTTTCTCTTTTATCAAAGGGTTAAACAATGCATCAGAATATATCACATATAAATGCATAAAATTTACAATTTTTTATGTTTGCTTATCTGTCTGATTGTTTTCTGCATTTTGTATATTTATTTAGATTGTGTTTATAAAATTAACGCCTAGATTTAGAGTTTTGTGTTAGAAGGGGTGTGTTAGCTACGCGTGTTTTTTTCCCCCCCGCACCTTTTAAACAACGCTGGTATTGAGAGTTCTCAGAAGGGCTGCGTTAGGCTCCAAAAAGGGAGCGTACAGGCATATTTACCGCCACTGCAACTCTCAATACCAGCGTTGCTTACGGACGCGGCCAGCTTCAAAAACGTGCTCATGCACGATTCCCCCATAGGAAACAATGGGGCAGTTTGAGCTGGAAAAAACCTAACACCTGCAAAAAAGCAGCGTTCAGCTCCTAACGCAGCCCCATTGTTTCCTATGGGGAAACACTTCCTAAGTCTGCACCTAACACCCTAACATGTACCCCGAGTCTAAACACCCCTAACCTTACACTTATTAACCCCTAATCTGCCGCCCCCGCTATCGCTGACCCCTGCATATTATTTTTAACCCCTAATCTGCTGCTCCGTACACCGCCGCAACCTACGTTATCCCTATGTACCCCTAATCTGCTGCCCCTAACACCGCCGACCCCTATATTATATTTATTAACCCCTAATCTGCCGCCCCCAACGTCGCTGCTACCTTACCTACACTTATTAACCCCTAATCTGCCGACCGGACCTCACCGCTACTATAATAAATGTATTAACCCCTAAACCGCCGCACTCCCGACTCAAAAACCCTATAATAAATAGTATTAACCCCTAATCTGCCCTCCCTAACATCGCCGACACCTAACTTCAAGTATTAACCCATAATCTGCCGACCGGACCTCGCCGCTACTCTAATAAATGTATTAACCCCTAAAGCTAAGTCTAACCCTAACACTAACACCCCCCGAAGTTAAATATAATTTAAATCTAACGAAATAAAATAAATCTTATTAATTAAATTAATCCTATTTAAAGCTAAATACTTACCTGTAAAATAAACCCTAATATAGCTACAATATAAATAATAATTACATTGTAGCTATTTTAGGATTAATATTTATTTTACAGGCAACTTTGTATTTATTTTAACCAGGTACAATAGCTATTAAGTAGTTTAACTATTTAATAGTTACCTAGTTAAAATAATTACAAAATTACCTGTAAAATAAATCCTAACCTAAGTTACAATTAAACCTAACACTACACTATCAATAAATTAATTAAATAAACTATCTACAATTATCTACAATTAAATTAACTAAACTAAATTACAAAAAAACAAAACACTAAATTACAAAAAATAAAAAAAGATTACAAGAATTTTAAACTAATTACACCTACTCTAAGCCCCCTAAAAAAATAACAAAGCCCCCCAAAATAAAAAAATGCCCTACCCTATTCTAAAATAAATATTTTACAGCTCTTTTACCTTACCAGCCCTTAAAAGGGCTTTTTGCGGGGCATGCCCCAAAGAAAACAGCTCTTTTGCCTGTAAAAAAACATACAATACCCCCCCAACATTACAACCCACCACCTACATAACCCTAATCTAGCCCAAACCCCCCTTAAAAAAACTAACACTAAGCCCCTGAAGATCTCCCTACCTTATCTTCACCACGCCGGGTATCACCGATCCGTCCAGAATAGGGTCCGAAGTCTTCATCCTATCCGGCAAGAAGAGGTCCAGAAGAGGGTCCGAAGTCTTCATCCTATCCGGCAAGAAGAGGGCATCCAGACTGGTAGACATCTTCATCCAGGCAGCATCTTCTATCTTCTTCCATCCGGCGTCCCTCGAAAATGGCGTCCCTCGAATTCCGATTGGCTAATAGGATTCTATCAGCCAATCGGAATTAAGGTAGGAAAAATCTGATTGGCTGATTGAATCAGCCAATCAGATTCAAGTTCAATCGGATTGGCTGATCCAATCAGCCAATCAGATTGAGCTTGCATTCTATTGGCTGATCGGAACAGCCAATAGAATGCGAGCTCAATCTGATTGGCTGATTGGATCAGCCAATCCGATTGAACTTGAATCTGATTGGCTGATTCAATCAGCCAATCAGATTTTTCCTACCTTAATTCCGATTGGCTGATAGAATCCTATCAGCCAATCGGAATTCGAGGGACGCTATCTTGGATGACGTCACTTAAAGGAACCTTCATTCGTCGGGAGTCGCCGGAAGAAGAGGATGGATCCGCGTCGGCTGCTTCAAGATGGTCCCGCTCCGCGCCGGATGGAAGAAGATAGAAGATGCCGCCTGGATGAAGATGCCTACCGGTCCGGATGCCCTCTTCTTGCCGGATAGGATGAAGACTTCGGACCCTCTTCTGGACCTCTTCTTGCTGGATAGGATGAAGACTTCGGACCCTCTTCTGGACGGATTGGTGATACCCGGCATGGTGAAGATAAGGTAGGAAGATCTTCAGGGGCTTAGTGTTAGGTTTTTTAAGGGGGGTTTGGGTTAGATTAGGGGTATGTGGGTGGTGGGTTGTAATGTTGGGGGGGTATTGTATGTTTATTTAAATGCAAAAGAGCTGTTTTCTTTGGGGCATGCCCCGCATAAGGCCCTTTTAAGGGCTGGTAAGGTAAAAGAGCTGTTAAATTTTTATTTTAGAATAGGGTAGGGCATTTTTTTTATTTTGGGGGGCTTTGTTATTTTTTTAGGGGGCTTAGAGTAGGTGTAATTAGTTTAAAATTCTTGTAATCTTTTTTTTTTTTGTAATTTAGTGTTTGTTTGTTTTTGGAATTTAGTGTTTTTTTTTTTGGAATTTAGTTTAGTTAATTTAATTGTAGATAATTGTAGGTAGTTTATTTAATTAATTTATTGATAGTATAGTGTTAGGTTTAATTGTAACTTAGGTTAGGATTTATTTTACAGGTAATTTTGTAATTATTTTAACTAGGTAGCTATTAAATAGTTATTAACTATTTAATAGCTATTGTACCTAGTTAAAATAAATTCAAAGTTGCCTGTAAAGTAAATATAAATCCTAAAATAGCTACAATATAATTATTAGTTATATTGTAGCTATATTAGGGTTTATTTTACAGGTAAGTATTTAGTTTTAAATAGGATTAATTTATTTAATAAGATTTATTTTATTTCGTTAGATAAAAATTATATTTAACTTAGGGGGGGTTTTAGGGTTAGGGTTAGACTTAGCTTTAGGGGTTAATACATTTATTAGAGTAGCGGCTAGGTCCGGTTGGCAGATTAGGGGTTAATACTTGAAGTTATGTAATACTTGAAGCAATGTTAGGGAGGGCAGATTAGGGGTTAATAAAATGTAGGTAGGTAGCGGCGACGTTGGGGGGGCAGATTAGGGGGTAATAAATATTATGTAGGGGTTGGCGATGTTAGGGGCAGCAGATTAGGGGTACATAGGGATAATGTAGGTTGCGGTGGTGTGCGGTCGGCAAATTAGGGGTTACAAAAAATTAATAGAGTGGCGGCGATGTGGGGGGGCCTCGGTTTAGGGGTACATAGGTAGTTTATGGGTGTTAGTGTACTTTAGAGCACAGTAGTTAAGAGCTTTATGAACCGGCGTTAGCCCATAAAGCTCTTAACTCCTGACTTTTTTCTGCGGCTGGAGTCTTGTCGTTAGAGTTCTAACGCTCACTTCAGCCAAGACTCTAAATACCAGCGTTAGAAAGATCCCATTGAAAAGATAGGATACGCAATTGACGTAAGGGGATCTGCGGTATGGAAAAGTCGCGGCTGGAAAGTGAGCGTTAGACCCTTACCTACAAGACTCTAAATACCAGCGGTAGGCCAAAACCAGCGTTAGGACCCCCTAACGCTGGTTTTGACGGCTAACGCAGAACTCTAAATCTAGACAATAGTTTTTTTGGTTTTATTAAATGGCAATAAAATTTAAAAAACAAAAAAACAAACAAAAGAAGTATTAGATGGAGTAGAAAGCTATGGTTATAATATCAACTCCCATGTCCCTTTAATTTGGTTTATGTCTTTGGCATTATTTATAGTTAAATTGTGGCAAACTACAGACAAGGTGCTATGTTTGTCGCTGTTGATAGTGGTCGTATAGCAGATACACAAACTACAGGGGTTCAAGCATAGCGCCAGCCCCTTAGTTACAGTTATAGCTCTTACTGCTGTATTAGATGTGATCCTGTATTGTTACTGTACATCAGATGTGTGATCCTGCTGTGTGTGATATCTGTATTGTTAATGTGCATTAGATGTGTGATCCTGCTGTGTGTGATATCTGTATTCTTACTGTGCATTAGATGTGTGATCCTGCTGCGTGTGATATCTGTATTGTTACTGTGCATTAGATGTGTGATCCAGCTGCGTGTGATCCTGTATTGTTACTGTGCATCTATCTGTATTGTTACTGTGCATTAGATGTGTGATCCTGCTGTGAGTGATATCTGTATTGTTACTGTGCATCTATCTGTATTGTTACTGTGCATTAGATGTGTGATCCTGCTGTGTGTGATATCTGTATTGTTACTGTGCATTAGATGTTTGATCCTGCTGTGTGTGATATCTGTATTGTTACTGTGCATTAGATGTGTGATCCTGCTGTGTGTGATATCTGTATTGTTACTGTGCATTAGATGTGTGATCCTGCTGTGTGTGATATCTGTATTGTTACTGTACATCAGATATGTGATCCTGCTGCGTGAAATATCTGTATTGTTACTGTGCATCAGATGTGTGATCCTGCTGTGTGTGATATATGTATTGTTACTGTGCATTAGATGTGTGATCCTGCTGCGTGTAATATCTGTATTGTTACTGTGCATCAGATGTGTGATCCTGCTGTGTGTGATATCTGTTTTGTTACTGTGCATCAGATGTGTGATCCTGCTGTGAGTGATATCTGTATTGTTACTGTGCATCTATCTGTATTGTTACTGTGCATTAGATGTGTGATCCTGCTGTGTGTGATATCTGAATTATTACTGTGCATTAGATGTGTGATCCTGCTGTGTGTGATATCTGTATTGTTACTGTAAATCAGATGTGTGATCCTGCTGTGTGTGATATCTGTATTGTTACTGTACATTAGATGTGTGATCCTGCTGCGTGTGATATCTGTATTGTTACTGTGCATCAGATGTGTGATCCTGCTGCGTGTGATATCTGTATTGTTACAGTACATTAGATGTGTGATCCTGCTGCGTTTGATAACTGTATTGTTGCTGTGCATTAGATGTGTGATCCTGCTGCGTGTGATATCTGTATTGTTACTGTGCGTTAGATGTGTGATCCTGCTGTATGTGATATCTGTATTGTTACTGTACATAAGATGTGTGATCCTGCTGTGTGTGATATCTGTATTGTTACTGTACATTAGATGTATGATCCTGCTGTGTGTGATATCTGTATTGTTACTGTGCATTAGATGTGTGATCCTGCTGCGTGTGATATCTGTATTGTTACTGTGCATTAGATGTGTGATCCTGCTGCGTGTGATATCTGTTTTGTTACTGTGCATCAGATGTGTGATCCTGCTGTGAGTGATATCTGTATTGTTACTGTGCATCTATCTGTATTGTTACTGTGCATTAGATGTGTGATCCTACTGTGTGTGATATCTGAATTATTACTGTGCATTAGATGTGTGATCCTGCTGTGTGTGATATCTGTATTGTTACTGTACATCAGATGTGTGATCCTGCTGTGTGTGATATCTGTATTGTTACTGTACATTAGATGTGTGATCCTGCTGCGTGTGATATCTGTATTGTTACTGTGCATCAGATGTGTGATCCTGCTGCGTGTGATATCTGTATTGTTACAGTACATTAGATGTGTGATCCTGCTGCGTTTGATAACTGTATTGTTGCTGTGCATTAGATGTGTGATCCTGCTGCGTGTGATATCTGTATTGTTACTGTGCATTAGATGTGTGATCCTGCTGTATGTGATATCTGTATTGTTACTGTACATAAGATGTGTGATCCTGCTGTGTGTGATATCTGTATTGTTACTGTGCATTAGATTTGTGATCCTGCTGCGTGTGATATCTGTATTGTTACTGTGCATTAGATGTGTGATCCTGCTGCGTGTGATATCTGTATTGTTACTGTGCATTAGATGTGTGATCCTGCTGCGTGCGATATCTGTATTGTTACTGTGCATTAGATGTGTGATCCTGCTGCTTGATATATCTGTATTGTTACTGCTCATTAGATGTGTGATCCTGCTGTGTGATCCTGTATTGTTACTGTACATTAGATGAGTGATCCTTCGGTGTGTGATATCTGTATTGTTACTGTGCATTAGATGTGTGATCCTGCTGCGTGTGATAACTATATTGTTACTGTACATTAGATGTGTGATCCTGCGGTGTGTGATAACTGTATTGTTACTGTGCATTAGATGTGTGATCCTGCTGAATGTGATAACTGTAATGTTACTGTGCATTAGATGTGTGATCCTGCTGCGTGTAATATCTGTATTGTTACTGTGCATCAGATGTGTGATCCTGCTGTGTGTGATATCTGTTTTGTTACTGTGCATCAGATGTGTGATCCTGCTGTGAGTGATATCTGTATTGTTACTGTGCATCTATCTGTATTGTTACTGTGCATTAGATGTGTGATCCTGCTGTGTGTGATATCTGAATTATTACTGTGCATTAGATGTGTGATCCTGCTGTGTGTGATATCTGTATTGTTACTGTACATCAGATGTGTGATCCTGCTGTGTGTGATATCTGTATTGTTACTGTACATTAGATGTGTGATCCTGCTGCGTGTGATATCTGTATTGTTACTGTGCATCAGATGTGTGATCCTGCTGCGTGTGATATCTGTATTGTTACAGTACATTAGATGTGTGATCCTGCTGCGTTTGGTAACTGTATTGTTGCTGTGCATTAGATGTGTGATCCTGCTGCGTGTGATATCTGTATTGTTACTGTGCATTAGATGTGTGATCCTGCTGTATGTGATATCTGTATTGTTACTGTACATCAGATATGTGATCCTGCTGCGTGTAATATCTGTATCGTTACTGTGCATCAGATGTGTGATCCTGCTGTGTGTGATATCTGTATTGTTACTGTGCATTAGATGTGTGATCCTGCTGCATGTAATATCTGTATTGTTACTGTGCATCAGATGTGTGATCCTGCTGTGTGTATCTGTTTTGTTACTGTGCATCAGATGTGTGATCCTGCTGTGAGTGATATCTGTATTGTTACTGTGCATCTATCTGTATTGTTACTGTGCATTAGATGTGTGATCCTGCTGTGTGTGATATCTGTATTGTTACTGTGCATTAGATGTGTGATCCTGCTGTGTGTGATATCTGTATTGTTACTGTGCATTAGATGTTTGATCCTGCTGTGTGTGATATCTGTATTGTTACTGTGCATTAGATGTGTGATCCTGCTGTGTGTGATATCTGTATTGTTACTGTGCATTAGATGTGATCCTGCTGTGTGTGATATCTGTATTGTTACTGTACATCAGATATGTGATCCTGCTTCGTGTAATATCTGTATTGTTACTGTGCATCAGATGTGTGATCCTGCTGTGTGTGATATCTGTATTGTTACTGTGCATTAGATGTGTGATCCTGCTGTGTGTAATATCTGTATTGTTACTGTGCATCAGATGTGTGATCCTGCTGTGTGTGATATCTGTTTTGTTACTGTGCATCAGATGTGTGATCCTGCTGTGAGTGATATCTGTATTGTTACTGTGCATCTATCTGTATTGTTACTGTGCATTAGATGTGTGATCCTGCTATGTGTGATATCTGAATTATTACTGTGCATTAGATGTGTGATCCTGCTGTGTGTGATATCTGTATTGTTACTGTACATCAGATGTGTGATCCTGCTGTGTGTGATATCTGTATTGTTACTGTACATTAGATGTGTGATCCTGCTGCGTGTGATATCTGTATTGTTACAGTACATTAGATGTGTGATCCTGCTGCGTTTGATATGTGTATTGTTACTGTGCATTTGATGTGTGATCCTGCTGTGTGTGATATCTGTATTGTTATTGCTCATTAGATGTGTGATCCTGCTATGTGTGATATCTGTATTGTTACTGTGCATTAGATGTGTGATCATGCTGTGTGTGATATCTGTATTGTTACTGTGCATTTGATGTGTGATCCTGCTGTGTGTGATATCTGTATTGTTATTGCTCATTAGATGTGTGATCCTGCTGTGTGTGATCCTGTATTGTTACTGTACATTAGATGTGTGATCCTGGTGTGTGTGATATCTGTATTGTTACTGTACACTAGATGTGTTATCCTGCTGTGTGTAATAACTGTATTGCTATTGTACATTAGATGTGTTACCCTGCAGTGTGTTATAACTGTATTGTTACTGTACATTAGATGTATGATCATGCTGCATGTGATAACTGTATTGTTACTGAGCATTAGATGTATGATCCTGCTGCATGTGATAACTGTATTGTTACTGCGCATTAGATGTGTGATCCTTCTGCGTGTTATAACTGTATTGTTACTGTGCATTAGATGTTTGATCCTTCTGCGTGTTATAACTGTATTGTTACTGTGCATTAGATGTGTGATCCTGCTGTGTGTGATATCTGTATTGTTACTGTGCATTAGATGTGTGATCCTGCTGCCTGTGATATCTGTATTGTTACTGTGCATCAGATGTGTGATCCTGCTGCGTGTGGATATCTGTATTGTTACTGTACATCAGATGTGTGATCCTGCTGCGTGTGGATATCTGTATTGTTACTGTGCATTAGATGTGTGATCCTGCTGTGTGTGATAT
Source organism: Bombina bombina (assembly GCF_027579735.1). Taxonomy (NCBI): domain Eukaryota; kingdom Metazoa; phylum Chordata; class Amphibia; order Anura; family Bombinatoridae; genus Bombina; species Bombina bombina. Next base: position 42,655,809 of record NC_069504.1, on the reverse strand, counting down.
CTGTATTGTTACTGTGCATTAGATGTGTGATCCTGCTGCCTGTGATATCTGTATTGTTACTGTGCATTAGATGTGTGATCCTGCTGTATGTGATATCTGTATTGTTACTGTGCATTAAATGTGGGATCCTGCTGCATGTACTATCCGTATTGTTACTGTGCATTAGATGTGTGATGCTGCTGTGTGTGATATCTGTATTGTTACTGTGCATTTGATGTGTGATCCTGCTGTGTGTGATATCTGCATTGTTATTGCTCATTAGATGTGTGATCCTGCTGTGTGTGATCCTGTATTGTTACTGTACATTAGATGTGTGATCCTGGTGTGTGATATCTGTATTGTTACTGTACATTAGATGTGTGATCCTGCTGTGTGTGATCCTGTATTGTTACTGTACATTAGATGTGTGATCCTGGTGTGTGATATCTGTATTGTTACTGTACATTAGATGTGTTATCCTGCGGGGTGTGACAACTGTATTGTTAATGTACATTAGGGCCTCCATTACATATGCAGCGTTGTCCGCAAATACCGGCGACGCCAGATTTTATGCGATTTTGGTATTACATATACGGCGTAGCATACAAGTTACGCGTGTATATTTCACCCTTTGGACGTATTTTTTTTTACCCATAGATTAACATAGAACAGCAGCGCAATTTGGTATCCAATATACAGCGTAAGGACTTACACGCGCAGAATTCAGAGAATCTACTCAATTCTTATCTCGCCACAAATTGCAGGCGCAGGAACCCTTGCACTGACTAAAAAAGCAACGTAACTCCCTGGAAGCCTTAACAAATACATACATTTAAGCAGCATCTCAAGGTTAAAGGAACAGTATACTATGATATTGTTTTTTTAAGGTTTATTTGTGTATTTGAAATAGTTTGAAGCCACAACATAATCAAATGGATTGAGCTTGTAGGTACTTTATCACATTGTGGACATATACTTGCTTATTTACTTTAAATTTCTTCTCAAAACAGTCAACAATACTTGGAGGAGAGAACAATGGGAAATCATAATTGTATTACCTTCATCTCTTTATATATGGTTTATATATGAATTTTGAATAGCATAATTACGTGTCGCATTTTTATATGAAATTGCGGTTCATTTTTACGAGTGTTAGCCTAATTTGCATAAAACTACTCTTTATTGACACTTTCCGTGGATAAAATACTGGCGGAAGTTACTTGCGACGACTAAAATGTGTATTTGCGCATATTTCAGAAGATCGCCAGTTTGTCCTACTTACGCCAGTTTAACATCTAACGGCGCAGTATATGTAATACCCCGATGTGCGAGGTGAAATTACGGGCGGCGTGGGTTCCCCCGCTTGCGCCGAAACCTGTGCCGTATATGTGATCGCGCCCTAGATGTGTGATCCTGCGGTTTGTAATAACTGTATTGTTACTGTGCATTTGATGTGTGATCCTGCTGCGTGTGATATCTGTATTGTTATTGCTCATTAGATGTATGATCCTGCTGTGTGTGATCCTGTATCGTTACTGTACATTAGATGTGTGATCCTGCTGTGTGTGATATCTGTATTGTTACTGTGCATTAGATGTGTGATCCTGCTATGTGTGATATCTGTATTGTTACTGTGTATTAGATGTGTGATCATGCTATGTGTGATATCTGTATTGTTACTGTACATTAGATGTGTGATCCTGCTGTGTGTGATATCTGTATTGTTACTGTGCATTTGATGTGTGATCCTGCTGTGTGTGATATCTGCATTGTTATTGCTCATTAGATGTGTGATCCTGCTGTGTGTGATCCTGTATTGTTACTGTACATTAGATGTGTGATCCTGGTGTGTGTGATATCTGTATTGTTACTGTACATTAGATGTGTTATCCTGCGGTGTGTAATAACTGTATTGTTACTGTACATTAGATGTGTTATCCTGCGGTGTGTGATAACTGTATTGTTACTGTGCATTAGATGTTTGATCCTTCTGCGTGTTATATCCAAATTGTTACTGTGCATTAGATGTGTGATCCTGCTGTGTGTGATATCTGTATTGTTACTGTGCATTAGATGTGTGATCCTGCTATGTGTGATATCTGAATTGTTACTGTGCATTAGATGTGTGATCCTGCTGCGTGTGATATCTGTATTGTTACTGTGCATTAGATGTGTGATCCTGCTGTGTGTGATATCTGTATTGTTACTGTGCATTAGATGTGTGATCCTGCGGTGTGTTATAACTGTATTATTACTGTGCATAAGATGTGTGATCCTGCTGCATGTGATAACTGTATTGTTACTGTGCATTAGATGTGTGATCCTGCTGCGTATGATATCTGTATTGTTACTGTGCATTAGATGTGTGATGCTGCTGAATGTACTATCTGTATTGTTACTGTGCATTAGATGTGTGATCCTGATGTGTGTGATATCTGTATTGTTACTGTGCATTAGATGTGTGATCCTGCTGTGTGTGATAACTGTGTTGTTACTGTGCATTAGATGTGTGATCCTGCTGTGTATGATAACTGTATTGTTACTGTACATTAGATGTGTGATCCTGCTGCATGTGATAACTGTATTGTTACTGTGCATTAGATGTGTGATCCTGCTGCATATGATATCTGTATTGTTACTGTGCATTAAATGTGGGATCCTGCTGCATGTACTATCCGTATTGTTACTGTGCATTAGATGTGTGATCCTGCTGTGTGTGATATCTGTATTGTTACTGTGCATTAGATGTTTGATCCTGCTGCGTGTGATATCTGTATTGTTATTGCTCATTAGATGTGTGATCCTGCTGTGTGTGATCCTGTATTGTTACTGTACATTAGATGTGTGATCCTGGTGTGTGTGATATCCGTATTGTTACTGTACATTAGATGTGTAATAATGTGGTGTGTGATAACTGCTTTGTTACTGTACAATAGATGTGTGATCCTGCGGTGTGTAATAACTGCATTGTTACTGTGCATTAGATGTGTGATCCTGCTGCATGTGATAAGTTATAACTGTATTGTTACTGTGCATTAGATATGTGATCCTGCTGCTTATGATATCTGTATTGTTACTGTGCATTAGATGTGTGATCCTGCTGCATGTGATAACTGTATTGTTACTGTGCATTAGATGTATGATCCTGCTGCTTGTTATATCTGTATTGTTACTGTGCATTAGATGTGTGATCCTGCGGTGTGTGATAACTGTATTGTTACTGTGCATTAAATGTGTGATCCTGCTGCGTATGATATCTGTATTGTTACTGTGCATTAGATGTTTGATCCTGCTGCGTGTAATATCCGTAGTGTATTGTTACTGTGCATTAGAGGTGTGATCCTGCAGTGTGTGATATCTGTATTGTTACTGTGCATTAGATGTGTGATCCTGCTGTCTGTGATATCTGTATTGTTACTGCTCATTAGATGTGTGATCCTGCTGCGTGTGATAACTGTATTGTTACTGCTCATTAGATGTGTGATCCTGCGGTGTGTGATAACTGTATTGTTACTGTACATTAGATTTGTGATCCTGCAGTGTGTGATAACTGTATTGTTACTGAGCATTAGATGTGTGATCCTGCTTCATGTGATATCTGTGTTGTTACTGTGCATTAGATGTGTGATCCTGCTGTGTGTGATATCTGTATTGTTTCTGTGCATTGGATGTGTGATCCTGCTGTATGGGATATCTGTATTGTTACTGTGCATTAGATGTGTGATCCTGCTGTGTGTGATAACTGTATTGTTACTGTACATTAGATGTGTGATCCTGCTGCATGTGATAACTGTATTGTTACTGTGCATTAGATGTGTGATCCTGCTGCATGTACTATCCGTATTGTTACTGTGCATTAGATGTGTGATATCTGTATTGTTACTGTGCATTAGATGTGTGATCCTGCTGCGTGTGATATCTGTATTGTTATTGCTCATTAGATGTGTGATCCTGCTGTGTGTGATCCTGTATTGTTACTGTACATTAGATGTGTGATCCTGGTGTGTGTGATATCTGTATTGTTACTGTACATTAGATGTGTTATAATGTGGTGTGTGATAACTGCATTGTTACTGTACATTAGATGTGTGATCCTGCGGTGTGTGATAACTGTATTGTTACTGTACATTAGATGTGTGATTCTGCTGCGTGTGATATCTGTATTGTTACTGTGCATTAGATGTGTGATCCTGCTGCGTATGATATCTGTATTGTTACTGTGCATTAGATGTTTGATCCTGCTGCGTGTAATATCTGTATTGTTACTGTGCATTAGATGTGTGATCCTGCGGTGTGTGATAACTGTATTGTTACTGTGCATTAGATGTGTGATCCTGCTGCATGTGATAACTGTGTTGTTACTGTGCATTAGATGTGTGATCCTGCTGCGTATGATATCTGTATTGTTACTGTGCATTAGATGTGTGATCCTGCTGCGTTTGATATCTGTATTGTTACTGTGCATTAGATGTTTGATCCTGCTGCGTGTAATATCCGTATTGTTACTGTGCATTAGATGTGTGATCCTGCGGTGTGTGATATCTGTATTGTTACTGTGCATTAGATGTGTGATCCTGCTGCGTGCAATATCTGTATTGTTACTGTGCATTAGATGTGTGATCCTGCTGCGTGAGATATCTGTATTGTTACTGTGCATTAGATGTGTGATCCTGCTGCGTGTGATATCTGTATTGTTACTGTTCATTAGATGTGTGATCCTGCTGCGTGTGATAACTGTATTGTCACTGTACATTAGATGTGTGATCCTGCGGTGTATGATAACTGTATTGTTACTGTACATTAGATGTGTGATCCTGCTGTGTGTGATCCTGTATTGTTACTGTACATTAGATGTCTGATCCTGGTGTGTGTGATATCTGTATTGTTACTGTACATTAGATGTGTTATAATGTGGTGTGTGATAACTGTATTGTTACTGTGCATTAGATGTGTGATCCTGCTGCATGTGATAACTGTGTTGTTACTGTGCATTAGATGTGTGATCCTGCTGCGTTTGATATCTGTATTGTTACTGTGCATTAGATGTTTGATCCTGCCGCGTGTAATATCCGTATTGTTACTGTGCATTAGATGTGTGATCCTGCAGTGTGTGATATCTGTATTGTTACTGTGCATTAGATGTGTAATCCTGCTGCGTGCGATATCTGTATTGTTACTGTGCATTAGATGTGTGATCCTGCTGCGTGTGATATCTGTATTGTCACTGTACATTAGATGTGTGATCCTGCGGTGTATGATAACTGTATTGTTACTGTACATTAGATGTGTGATCCTGCTGTGTGTGATCCTGTATTGTTACTGTACATTAGATGTCTGATCCTGGTGTGTGTGATATCTGTATTGTTACTGTACATTAGATGTGTTATAATGTGGTGTGTGATAACTGTATTGTTACTGTGCATTAGATGTGTGATCCTGCTGCATGTGATAACTGTGTTGTTACTGTGCATTAGATGTGTGATCCTGCTGCGTTTGATATCTGTATTGTTACTGTGCATTAGATGTTTGATCCTGCTGCGCGCGATATCTGTATTGTTACTGTGCATTAGATGTGTGATCCTGCAGTGTGTGATATCTGTATTGTTACTGTGCATTAGATGTGTGATCCTGCTGTGTGCGATATCTGTATTGTTACTGTGCATTAGATGTGTGATCCTGCTGCGTGTGATATCTGTATTGTTACTGTGCATTAGATGTGTGATTCTGCTGCGTGTGATATCTGTATTGTTACTGCTCATTAGATGTGTGATCCTCCTGCGTGTGATAACTGTATTGTTACTGTACATTAGATGTGTGATCCTGCGGTGTGTGATAACTGTATTGTTACTGAGCATTAGATGTGTGATCCTGCTTCATGTGATAACTGTGTTGTTACTGTGCATTAGATGTGTGATCCTGCTGCGTGTGATATCTGTATTGTTACTGTGCATTAGATGTGTGATCCTGCTGCATGTGATATCTGTATTGTTACTGAGCATTAGATGTGTGATCCTGCTTCATGTGATAACTGTGTTGTTACTGTGCATTAGATGTGTGATCCTGCTGCGTGTGATATCTGTATTGTTTCTGTGCATTAGATGTGTGATCCTGCTGTATGGGATATCTGTATTGTTACTGTGCATTAGATGTGTGATCCTGCTTCATGTGATAACTGTGTTGTTACTGTGCATTAGATGTGTGATCCTGCGGTGTGTAATAACTGTATTGTTACTGTACATTAGATGTGTGATCCTGCTGCATGTGATAACTGTATTGTTACTGTGCATTAGATGTGTGATCCTGCTGCGTGCGATATCTGTATTGTTACTGTGCATTAGATGTGTGATCCTGCTGCGTGTGATATCTGTATTGTTACTGTGCATTAGATGTGTGATTCTGCTGCGTGTGATATCTGTATTGTTACTGCTCATTAGATGTGTGATCCTCCTGCGTGTGATAACTTTATTGTTACTGTACATTAGATGTGTGATCCTGCGGTGTGTGATAACTGTATTTTTACTGAGCATTAGATGTGTGATCCTGCTTCATGTGATAACTGTGTTGTTACTGTGCATTAGATGTGTGATCCTGCGGTGTGTAATAACTGTATTGTTACTGTACATTAGATGTGTGATCCTATAACGAAAAAGAAAAAACAGGCGCACAAAGCACGATTCAAGTGTAAAAGTTTTAATAACAAAGTAACACACGCACAGTAATAATTGCACTTACTAGATTAAAATAAAAAGTATGCATATAAACACCACTCCTTGGGTCTGCAGCTCCTGTAACAGTGGCACAGATGGTCTTTCTCCTTACAGCTTTTGTCCAACAGCATCAGGTAAAAGTAATCCGGATCCTTAACCTGAGTGTGTGACCAGCTTCTGTACACAGGTTGTTCTGCTTCCCAGAAAAGAGTGACAGTCTGCAGTGACTGGCCTGACGCGTTTCCCCCGACTTCGGCCGGGCTTTTTCAAAGGCTTAATGATATTGAAAGTGCGCCCTTCTGTTTTAAAGGCACGGTGACCAATCAGAGAAAGGTTGTGAGTTTAATTAGCCAATGCTAAAAGGGGTGTGTAAACACCATAAAACTTACATCGCTGTTCGTTGGAAATGCTCAGTTGGGTTAACAGCTTGTTGCTAATTGCCTAAAAAATTGCCACAATAGGTATACATATAACGCTGACAAATTCCATATGTACAAAAACTCTGAAGCATTAAAACCATGAAAGCGATTACATGCTTCCTCATATAATGTTTTTTTGGGGGGTGTATATTACACTGTAATTCCTACTTGCATTGTAAGAAATAAATAAATAAAAACAATTGATTATTCGTGGTTTGATACAGCGAACCTTTAGGAACAGTTCATATTAACTCTCCATATAACAAAAGTTGAATTTCAAGTAATTCATATTGTGTTCACAAAAAGTATCTGCTACAAATAGAAACCTTTTACAAAAACCAGAAAGCATATATATTTTTAAAAAAGTGATAGTTCATAAACAAATGTTTTTATGCAATTTGATTGAAGGTAATTCGATGAAGTTTGGCTGAATGCCTTTGATATTAAAATAAACTATTCATTAATTTTGCGTTTATCATTGTGAGATTTTGATGGTAATCCCTAGTTAGGTGGTTGTATTTTTGTTATCTGATAAGAACGTCTGTAGTCCTTGGGTTTTGCTGAATGTGTTAAAAACCTAAAATGCATGTTCCCTGCAAGAACAATGAACTACCTATTATGCGGGATAGGATATATACATATAAATTTTGGGTGCTAACTTATTCTACTGAAGACACTAAAAATTAAAAAATATATATAATTAAAATAAAAATATTGAGATAAAAATTCCAAAGTTAAAAGGATTAACGATACCTGTATGAACAAAATTCCACCTGTTTGTTAATATTTTGTACAATTATTTTCTGATAAGAAATCCATATATTTAGTAACGGGTGAGTACCTAAAAGAGTAATTGATCTCTCAGTGCTCAAGTTTGAATGCAAGCGTGTAATCTATAAGATTAAAAAAATTCTAATAACAAACAATCTTTCTTAAAGGAACATGATTCTCCTTAAAGGAACATAATTCCACTTATTATTACTGTGGATGAATGAGTGGAAAATCTAGACTAAATAAATATTAAAACACTAAAAATGCTAAAATTCATTCAGATACATAAAATTATGTTGATGTTTGTAGAAAATGTTTAAAAATTAGTGTTAAGCGATTATTTCTAGATGATTTAAATAAAAGCTGCCACATCTATGTCAATGTTTAATCCTAGAGGCTGTAATGTCTTTAGTTTGTAAATCCACCTGGTTTCTAATTTTCTTAGTGTCAAGAGTCTATTGGGTTTTGTAGGAAGCACTTGATCTATTACTTGTACTTTCAGAGAGCTTGGATTGCTCCCATGGCATTCTAAAAAGTGTCTCGGAACACTGTGATTCTCCATTTTTTCTTTAATATTGTATAAGTGTTCATTGGTCCTACGCCTTATTTTCCTTTTTGTACGGCCCACATATAAGAGGCCACACCCACATTCTAGTAGATAAACAACGTACATTGAATCACAATTGCTTTTAAAGTTAATGGTGTATGTTTCTGTGGACTGACTATTATGGAATGTTGGTGCTTTGTTTATATGTTTGCACATGTTACATCTTGGTTTTCCACATTTCATGGTCCCCTTCCAGTTATTTAGCCAATTATCAACTTTTGGATTGGCATCATTTACTGTGGAAGGTTTGATCTTACTGGGGGCTAGGATGTTTTTTAAACTCTTGCCTTTCTTATATGTGAATGTTGGCTTATCTTCCAGATGTGGACCTAAAATAGGGTCTGATTTAAGAAGTGGCCAGTGTTTCTTGATAATATTTTCAAGTGTTTTGGAGCCTTGGTTATATGTGGTAACCAATCTTGTAGGATTACTATTACTTGATTGTGCTCCAATCAAAGTATCATGTATCACGGTCCCTATTGGTAATGAATTATCAGTAGATTTATTGTTAAGAAAGAAAGAACTTCTGTCTCTATCTGCTACTTTCAATTTTGCTTGTTTTAAAACCTCTGGATTATAACCTTTATCTAAAAACTTTTTCTCTAAAATATTGGCTTCTACTTCATAATCTGAGGAGTGAGTGTATTCCACATTCCAATGGGATTCGACAAGTGGAGTTAGAACTAAAAAATTGGTCATTTCCATCTGACCACATTGAGTTTTTAATAGAAAGTATAACACCATTAACTTTAAAAGCAATTGTGATTCAATGTACGTTGTTCATCTACTAGAATGTGGGTGTGGCCTCTTATATGTGGGCCGTACAAAAAGGAAAATAAGGCGTAGGACCAATGAACACTTATACAATATTAAAGAAAAAATGGAGAATCACAGTGTTCCGAGACACTTTTTAGAATGCCATGGGAGCAATCCAAGCTCTCTGAAAGTACAAGTAATAGATCAAGTGCTTCCTACAAAACCCAATAGACTCTTGACACTAAGAAAATTAGAAACCAGGTGGATTTACAAACTAAAGACATTACAGCCTCTAGGATTAAACATTGACATAGATGTGGCAGCTTTTATTTAAATCATCTAGAAATAATCGCTTAACACTAATTTTTAAACATTTTCTACAAACATCAACATAATTTTATGTATCTGAATGAATTTTAGCATTTTTAGTGTTTTAATATTTATTTAGTCTAGATTTTCCACTCATTCATCCACAGTAATAATAAGTGGAATTATGTTCCTTTAAGGAGAATCATGTTCCTTTAAGAAAGATTGTTTGTTATTAGAATTTTTTTAATCTTATAGATTACACGCTTGCTTTCAAACTTGAGCACTGAGAGATCAATTACTCTTTTAGGTACTCACCCGTTACTAAATATATGGATTTCTTATCAGAAAATAATTGTACAAAATATTAACAAACAGGTGGAATTTTGTTCATACAGGTATCGTTAATCCTTTTAACTTTGGAATTTTTATCTCAATATTTTTATTTTAATTATATATATTTTTTAATTTTTAGTGTCTTCAGTAGAATAAGTTAGCACCCAAAATTTATATGTATATATCCTATCCCGCATAATAGGTAGTTCATTGTTCTTGCAGGGAACATGCATTTTAGGTTTTTAACACATTCAGCAAAACCCAAGGACTACAGACGTTCTTATCAGATAACAAAAATACAATCACCTAACTAGGGATTACCATCAAAATCTCACAATGAGAAACGCAAAATTAATGAATAGTTTATTTTAATATCAAAGGCATTCAGCCAAACTCCATCGAATTACCTTCAATCAAATTGCATAAAAACATTTGTTTATGAACTATCACTTTTTTAAAAATATATATGCTTTCTGGTTTTTGTAAAAGGTTTCTATTTGTAGCAGATACTTTTTGTGAACACAATATGAATTACTTGAAATTCAACTTTTGTTATATGGAGAGTTAATATGAACTGTTCCTAAAGGTTCGCTGTATCAAACCACGAATAATCAATTGTTTTTATTTATTTATTTCTTACAATGCAAGTAGGAATTACAGTGTAATATACACCCCCCAAAAAAACATTATATGAGGAAGCATGTAATCGCTTTCATGGTTTTAATGCTTCAGAGTTTTTGTACATATGGAATTTGTCAGCGTTATATGTATACCTATTGTGGCAATTTTTTAGGCAATTAGCAACAAGCTGTTAACCCAACTGAGCATTTCCAACGAACAGCGATGTCAGTTTTATGGTGTTTACACACCCCTTTTAGCATTGGCTAATTAAACTCACACCCTTTCTCTGATTGGTCACCGTGCCTTTAAAACAGAAGGGCGCACTTTCAATATCATTAAGCCTTTGAAAAAGCCCGGCCGAAGTCGGGGGAAACGCGTCAGGCCAGTCACTGCAGACTGTCACTCTTTTCTGGGAAGCAGAACAACCTGTGTACAGAAGCTGGTCACACACTCAGGTTAAGGATCCGGATTACTTTTACCTGATGCTGTTGGACAAAAGCTGTAAGGAGAAAGACCATCTGTGCCACTGTTACAGGAGCTGCAGACCCAAGGAGTGGTGTTTATATGCATACTTTTTATTTTAATCTAGTAAGTGCAATTATTACTGTGCGTGTGTTACTTTGTTATTAAAACTTTTACACTTGAATCGTGCTTTGTGCGCCTGTTTTTTCTTTTTCGTTTTATGTTATCACTTCTGAGTCAAGACCGGTGAATTGCTGGCTGGAACAAGGCTGCACTATAAAGGCACAACAATTGGAATTCAATCCTTTTTACAGAGGAATTGTTTGGAACAGCATTCCAAGGAAAAACCTGCAGAACACCAGCTGCAAAATTCTAACCTTTAAAACCAATCTACTTCATTATAAGGTACTGTGGTCAAGTCCTTTTTCACATATCCCTATTTTGAGACTATATGGACAATTTTTGACAATAGACTGATTCCACTGGGATTGTGTGTGTGTGTGTATATATACATATATACACATTTTCATCATATATACATATATTTTCATTAGTTTTTAATATTCATATTAATATTCATAATATTTATTGTGGTTGGCATTAGAGCGCAAAAAATTTCTTGTTTTAATTCTTTCAGATGTGTGATCCTGCTGCATGTGATAACTGTATTGTTACTGTGCATTAGATGTGTGATCCTGCTGCGTGTGATATATGTATTGTTATTGCTCATTAGATGTGTGATCCTGCTGTGTGTGATCCTGTATTGTTACTGTACATTAGATGTGTGATCCTGCTGTGTGTGATCCTGTATTGTTACTGTACATTAGATGTGTTATAATGTGGTGTGTGATAACTGCATTGTTACTGTACAATAGATGTGTGATCCTGCGGTGTGTAATAACTGTATTGTTACTGTGCATTAGATGTGTGATCCTGCTGCATGTGATAACTGTATTGTTACTGTGCATTAGATATGTGATCCTGCTGCGTATGATATCTGTATTGTTACTGTGCATTAGATGTGTGATCCTGTGGTGTGTGATAACTGTATTGTTACTGTGCATTAGATGTGTGATCCTGCTGCATGTGATAACTGTGTTGTTACTGTGCATTAGATGTGTGATCCTGCTGCGTATGATATCTGTATTGTTACTGTACATTAGATGTTTGATCCTGCTGCGTGTAAAATCTGTATTGTTACAATGCATTAGATGTGTGATCCTGTGGTGTGTGATAACTGTTTTGTTACTGTGCATTAGATGTGTGATCCTGCTGCGTGTGATATATGTATTGTTATTGCTCATTAGATGTGTGATCCTGCTGTGTGTGATCCTGTATTGTTACTGTACATTAGATGTTTGATCCTGCTGCGTTTAAAATCTGTATTGTTACTGTGCATTAAATGTGGGATCCTGCTGCATGTACTATCCGTATTGTTACTATGCATTAGATGTGTGATGCTGCTGTGTGTGATATCTGTATTGTTACTGTGCATTAGATGTGTGATCCTGCTGCGTGTGATATATGTATTGTTATTGCTCATTAGATGTGTGATCCTGCTGTGTGTGATCCTGTATTGTTACTGTACATTAGATGTGTGATCCTGCTGTGTGTGATCCTGTATTGTTACTGTACATTAGATGTGTTAGAATGTGGTGTGTGATAACTGCATTGTTACTGTACAATAGATGTGTGATCCTGCGGTGTGTAATAACTGTATTGTTACTGTGCATTAGATGTGTGATCCTGCTGCATGTGATAACTGTATTGTTACTGTGCATTAGATGTGTGATCCTGCTGCGTATGATATCTGTATTGTTACTGTGCATTAGATGTGTGATCCTGTGGTGTGTGATAACTGTATTGTTACTGTGCATTAGATGTGTGATCCTGCTGCATGTGATAACTGTGTTGTTACTGTGCATTAGATGTGTGATCCTGCTGCGTATGATATCTGTATTGTTACTGTACATTAGATGTTTGATCCTGCTGCGTGTAAAATCTGTATTGTTACTGTGCATTAGATGTGTGATCCTGTGGTGTGTGATAACTGTTTTGTTACTGTGCATTAGATGTGTGATCCTGCTGCGTATGATATCTGTATTGTTACTGTGCATTAGATGTTTGATCCTGCTGCGTGTAATATCCGTATTGTTACTGTGCATTAGATGTGTGATCCTGTGGTGTGTGATAACTGTATTGTTACTGTGCATTAGATGTGTGATCCTGCTGCATGTGATATCTGTATTGTTACTGTGCATTAGATGTTTGATCCTGCTGCGTGTAATATCCGTATTGTTACTGTGCATTAGATGTGTGATCCTGCGGTGTGTGATGTCTGTATTGTTACTGTGCATTAGATGTGTGATCCTGCTGAGTGCGATATCTGTATTGTTACTGTGCAATAGATGTGTGATCCTGCTGCGTGTGATATCTGTATTGTTACTGTGCATTAGATTTGTGATTCTGCTGTGTGTGATATCTGTATTGTTACTGCTCATTAGATGTGTGATCCTCCTGCGTGTGATAACTTTATTGTTACTGTACATTAGATGTGTGATCCTGCGGTGTGTGATAACTGTATTGTTACTGTACATCAGATGTGTGATCCTGCTGTGTGTGATATCTGTATTGTTACTGTACATTAGATGTGTGATCCTGCGGTGTGTGATAACTGTATTGTTACTGAGCATTAGATGTGTGATCCTGCTTCATGTGATAACTGTATTGTTACTGTGCATTAGATGTGTGATTGTGCTGTGTGTGATAACTGTATTGTTACTGTGCATTAGATGTGTGATCCTGCTGAATGTAGTATCCGTATTGTTACTGTGCATTAGATGTGTGATCCTGCTGCGTGTAGTATCTGTATTATTACTGTGCATTAGATGTGTGATCCTGCTGTGTGTGATATCTGTATTGTTACTGTGCATTAGATGTGTGATCCTGCTGTGTGTGATATCTGTATTGTTACTGTGCATTAGATGTGTGATCCTGCTGCGTGTAGTATCTGTATTATTACTGTGCATTAGATGTGTGATCCTGCTGTTTGTGATATCAGTATTGTTACTGTGCATTAGATGTGTGATCCTGCTGAATGTAGTATCCGTATTGTTACTCTGCATTAGATGCGTGATCGTGCTGTGTGTGATAACTGTATTGTTACTGTGCATTAGATGTGTGATCCTGCTGAATGTAGTATCCGTATTGTTACTGTCCATTAGATGTGTGATCCTGCTGTGTGTGATATCTGTATTGTTACTGTGCATTAGATGTGTGATCCTGCTGAATGTAGTATCCGTATTGTTACTGTGCATTAGATGTGTGATCGTGCTGTGTGTGATAACTGTATTGTTACTGTGCATTAGATGTGTGATCCTGCTGAATGTAGTATCAGTATTGTTACTGTGCATTAGATGTGTGATCGTGCTGTGTGTGATAACTGTATTGTTACTGTGCATACATTTTCAAATGTTTGGTTTGGCTGAATTTTGTCCATTCAGGCATTTAGTTCGGACGAATATTGTATTCAGGTTCATTATCATTATTTCCATTGGGAACCGATAATAAAGACAATTAATATTAAAGGGACATAAAACCCAAACTTTTTCTTTTATGATGCAGATAGAACATACAATTTTAAACAGCTTTCCAATTTATCCTTTGTTAAAAAGCAGGAAGGTAAGTTTAGCAGTGTGCACTTGTTTACAGCACTATATGACAGCAGTTTTGTAACAATCTTATACATTTGCAAGAGCACTAGATGTCAGCACTACTTCCTGTCATGTAGTTCTTCAGGCATGTGCACGCTACCTGTCTAGGTATCTCTTCAGCAAAGAACAACATGAGAACAAAATTTAATAATAGTAAAAAATTGGAAACATTTTTAAAATTGTATTCTCTATCTGAATCATGAAAGAAAAATTGTGGGGTTCATGTCCATTTTATATATTTATTGGTTCCTGAAACAGCTCTGTACTGAGGAGCCGAACAAGTTGCAGAGTTTCTGATTCTACAGATGTGCTGCATCCTTCTATGGATTAATGTCTAACAACTAAAAAAGACATGGAATGTTGCCTTAGATAGAAGATCTTTCATGTCATGGACTTTTTAATGGAAGTTTAACACCTATAAATGTGGATGAGAGAAGTTTGCATGGTTAATACATAAAAGTATGCGGACACCCCTACTTATTATTGGGTTCAGGTGTTTCAGCCACACACATTGCTAACAGGTGCATAAAATCCAGCACATAGCATGAAATCTCCATAGACAAATATTGGCTGTACAATGTGTTGTACTGAAGAGCTCAGTGAGGCAAGGGACTGTGAAGCGTCACAAGTCACAGTTATAGGTTGCCACAAGCCAGGTCGTGCTATTTCTGCCCTACTAGATTTCCCCCAGTAAACTGTAAGTGCTATTACTGGGAGGCAGACGCATCTAGAAGCAACTACAGCTCAGCCATGAAGTGGTAGATCACACAAAATCACAAAGGGCTAGATTACAAGTGGCACGCTAATACAAGAAATATCGTGATCGTGTTAACTAATAAGCATTACAGGTTGAAAGTAAATGGTTGCGCTCAAATGCAAACAAAATGTGCACGCAAAGTATTAGGATGCCTGAAGACCTAGCATAAAGTGTAAGGGTTAAAAAAAATGTTCACCAAAGACATCATATGTAAATCCACAAAGGAGGATCAGCACAAACACACGAATGTCCTTTCGGTTGCAAAATGAATATAATAAATATCTAGAACATCACCTGTCATACCCCCTTCATTGGGTCCCACTGATAATATGCAGAAACACACACAGAGGTGGCACTCAAGTAGGTAACTGTACCTTTATTCAAGTGAGCAACGTTTCGGGCTCCTGCCCCTTTCTCAATCTAATTTCATTATATATATAGTACAACATTTATAGATAAACCACTTACACGTAGTAACCAATCAATGCATAGTGGGAGTGGTTACTAATTGCTGATGTCATCACTGACATCACCCATATCTGACTCATATTTAACCTTAACCATTTCCTCCCAGTTTAGGAAAAGACCACCTCATTAAAAACAAATGCAGCAAATTGCTATTCATATCAAGGGAGAAGGCCCACTCACCTATGATATATTTTTGTTTGTTTTGTCATCTATGCATGTGCATATGCATTTCTCATATACACGAATCCCTCTTCTTCTAGATAAATGGAGCAAATCAAAATCCCTTTTCAAACGCTTAGGGTACATTGTATTTAGACACCAAATCCACCTAGCTTCTCTATTTAATAAATCTTTAGTCCTATCTCCCGCTCTTGCTCTTTTTGGGGCATAGTCAATAACCATAAACCTAAGTTGACTAGCTTCGTGACCCATCTCCAGAAAATGGGCAAGGAGATGGGCTGTTTTTTCATTTATAATTGTCGATTTATGTTTGCATATGTGGTCTTTAATTTTCTGTGTTGTCTCACCGACATAAAAAAGCCCACATAGACACTTAAGGGCATAATCACAGGTAAAATGTCCCAAAATATGGTACTTTCTACCTGTGTGTGGATGGGAAATGACCCCTCCCTTAATGACATTGTTACACTGGGCACACCCTAGACAGGAAAAATGTACCAAGTCTAGTGGTGCAAAAAACTTATTTTTGACCTTATCAGGGCCTTGGCTAGCCTTTGCATGGACTAATCTCCTACCTATGGTGGTACCCCTACTGTAGAGTGCTCTGGGAATTTCTTGAAATTCTTGATATCTGGACATGCCTCCTTCAAGGGGATTCAGTTTCTCTTAATCATTGAAAATACTCTTTTACTCATTACATATGCAGACGTACATGTAAGTCTATGTTTGATCTCAAATTTCCTGTTGGTATGTGGATGATGGAAATTCTTCCAGGTGATGATATTATTGCAGGTCACACAATTTCCGCACCGGTAACAACCCAGTTTGCCTTGAGGTTATCAAGATCTTTTGTGATAGAAATGCAATTTACATCTTAATTTGTGTAGTGTATGTGATTATTTGACCCTGTTCCCTGTATTATATTGGAAAAAACAATCAGAACCTTCAGGGAGCATCTTGCAAATCATAAAACGGCAATTCGTCAAGCTGTTAAAAATGGTCACTCTGACAAGCCTGGGTTGTGGCCAGGCATTTTCAACAAGCTGGACATTCCATATTATCATTGAGGACTATCCTGATGGGATGGTCACATAGAGTATATATGACTTAATTTGATTTCCCAAATTAGATGACTTGCGACTCAGGGCTAGTTTCCATTGAGCCATAATTCCGCATCATGCACTCGCAAACTGATAAGCTGTTGGAAGCAATTTTGTTTATTGACTGCTTCCAGCGGCCCGTTATAACCAAATTTCGGCAACCGGACTCCGGCTGCCGAAAACATTATCATGTCCCATATAAAGTATAGGAAGCCACTAATCTTTAAATAATACCCGGTTTCCAATGCCCGCACAAACCGTAAATACACTGTTGGAGCCTGCTGATACAGTAAGAAAAATAACACCCAACTCAACTAGGTGTAAAACAGGAAAAAGGTGCTCTTTGAGAACTTTTTACCATTGAAATCTAACCCGGCATGTCAAAACCCCTCTATGCATTAGTTATTGTGGTGGGGGGGTTGCAGTTGAGATGTAGATATTGCGCATGTGTTAGGTGTTTGATTTTATTCTAACAGCGAGCGACGGTGAAAATATACGGTGCCGCACTTGTATACAGCGCCGTATTTGCGATCGAGTGTAGTGTAATGTCGGGTTACCATAGTAACCTATTAATGTTTTATAAATCCGGCTTCAGGTGGAAGTGTTAACATAACGCTAACATACACTTACACGAAAAGAGCGACCGCTCGCAAAGCGGAAACCTTTTCAATGGAAACCTGGTACTAAAATGGAGCCGTAAATGACTTTTAGCTGTCGGCCGTTTCGGTAGCTTACGGCTCCATTTTTGACGGCTCAATGGAAACGAGGCCTCAATCGGTCATAATCATAGAAGACTTTGTGGACAATAAATTGTGTCTTAACTTGGACTTGAGCCGTCTGACTTGGAAAGACTTTATACCTTCTAACACCAATGATCAGAGTTGTGATACTTATACATACAAATACTAGACTCACTCATTTTGAGCTAAATAAATATATATATATTCTCCCATTCTCATGGGTTCATCTGCATCCATGTTTCATGTATGTTTCCCCTCTCACACGTAAAGTCTGGTGAAGTATTGTAGCAGTGTTGTTCTGCATCTGTGTTTCCTCTCTCACACGTTTTTCTTAATCTATTTCCTTGAGGTAACAAATAATTGTTCTAAGGCTTAGATATAACAACACTCACAGACACACGTTCTCTGTCACTCACATGCGAAGAGTGTAGCAGTTGTGTTATTTCTATAAAATGATTTTGTCTTTGTTACTCTGTTACCAATCAAATACTGTTTTCTTTCCTAAGATACGGAGAGTCCATAACTTCATAAATTACTAGTGGGAATATCACTCCTGGCCAGCAGAAGGAGGCAAAGAGCACCACAGCAAAGCTGTTAAGTGTCACTCTCCTACCCATAATCCCCAGTCATTCTCTTTGCCTCTGTCAATGGAGGAGGTGAAGTTTGGTGTCTGAAGAAATTAATTCCTTTTTCGGGTACTTTTACCTGCAGGCAAGGATTTGGGTTTAGCTGAGTCCACGTTAATCCCTTCAATAGAGTAGTGGTGGCTTTTAAGCAGTTAGGAAGTTGTGAGGTAATCCTTTCTTTGTGTCCCAACACATTGCTGCCCATGGCACAGAAAGCCAGAGTTGGTTACGCTGTTCTTTCTTTTTCTACAGGTTTGGCAGTGGGCAGGCACATTATGTATGTTGAGACTAGGAGGCCTATTTATCAAGCCGTCAACCGCAAATACGCTGGAATTCTGCAGCGTAATTGTGGCGAGACTGATTCCCCTTAGTTATCAAACCCTACAGACCGGCAAAAGTAGAAATTTGTGACATAACAGACGATCCGCCAGTCTCAGTCCGACACAGATCGATGCTTACGTCACTACAGATGTTCCAAATGCAAATTCGGCACTATTTGACTACTTTTGCTAGTTAACAAATATCTAACAGGTACGCTCGCCACTATTCCGGCCCAGCGTACCTTGTTTTCAATAGGAATCAATGGAAGTCTGAAAGCAGTGAAAGCTCATGTTCGCTGCTGCCCGATATCCCATTGATTCCTATGGGAGAATAAAAGTTATGTTTACACCTAACACCCTAACATGTACCCCGAGTCTAAACACCCCTAATCTGCCGCCCCCTACACCACCGCCACCTACATTATACTTACTAACCCCTAATCTACCGCGCCAACACCGCCGCCACCTACATTATACTTATTAATCCCTAATCTGCCGCCCCAACACCGCCGCCACCTACATTATATTTATTAACCCCTAATCTGCCGCCACCTACATTATACTTATTAACCCCTAATCTGCCACTCCCGACACCGCCGACACCTACATTATACTTATTAACCCCTAATCTGCCGCCACCTACATTATACTTATTAACCCCTAATCTGCCACTCCCGACATTGCCGCCGCCTACATAAAGTTATTAACCCCTATCCCGCCACTCCTGGAGCCCACCGCAACTAATTAAATTTATTAACCCCTAAACCCCTGGCCTCCCACATCACTACCACTTACTAAACCTATTAACCCCTAAACCGCCAGCCCCCCACATTACCATACAATAAATTAACCTATTAACCCCTAAACCTAACAACCCGCTAACTTTATATGAAATATTACCTCATCCCTATCTTATAATAAATTTAAACTTACCTGTAGAATTAAATTAAACTATATTAAACTATTAATTAACCTACCCTAACTATTATACTAAAATGGCATTATACTATATTAAACTAATAATTAATCTACCCTAACTATTATACTAAAATTACATTATACTATATTAAACTAATAATTAATCTACCCTAACTATTATACTAAAATTACATTATACTATATTAAACTAATAATTAATCTACCCTAACTATTATACTAAAATTACATTATACTATATTAAACTAATAATTAATCTACCCTAACTATTAGACTAAAATTACATTATACTATATTAAACTAATAATTAATCTACCCTAACTATTATACTAAAATTACATTATACTATATTAAACTAATAATTAATCTACCCTAACTATTAGACTAAATTACATTAAACTACAAATTAAATTAACTATATTATATATTTAAAAACCTAATCCTACTCAAATAATTTAAATCTACACTAAAAAAATTACTAAATTACAAAAAATAACAAACACTAAGTTACAAAAAAAAATAAACGATGGAAAGTATAAGGTATTAACACCCTATAGAGGTGCGCTACAAGTCGCAAAGGAAAAAAGATCCAAACACGATGGTAGATTT
This sequence comes from Bombina bombina, assembly GCF_027579735.1. Taxonomy (NCBI): domain Eukaryota; kingdom Metazoa; phylum Chordata; class Amphibia; order Anura; family Bombinatoridae; genus Bombina; species Bombina bombina. The sequence goes on along the minus strand of NC_069504.1, from coordinate 42,635,396 downwards.
ATAGGCAGCTCTCCCAAAAAAACAAGATGTCAGATGAAGGAGTCCTAAAGCAGGGAACAAGAAGGCGCCAATAGGGTGATATCGTCAGGTTAGAACATACAATGAAAGGTTGACAAGTTTGTACTCACAAACGAAACGGCACTTAAAAATGCCAAAAATCGCAAGCCGGGACCTCACAGTTGCCCAGCAGACAACACACAGCAATGTCCACCAGCCGGTCACGTGAACCCTTCCACCAATCCGGAGCAGACCTGCGCCAACGCCTCCCTATGGGATATCCAATCGCCACAGATGCTGAAGGGGGTGTGTGGATATAGTGCGCCTTGTTGTGGCCCAAGTCCTCGCTCATTTCAAGAGCTAATTGTATGTGCGTGACAGTCCAAAATGAAGGGAGATCAACTCCAGCAGGGGTACATACATAAAACAATTTTATTAAAATGTTAAAATCCAGCAACACATTTCTCGGCTGCACAGAACCATTTCATAAGGCTGTAAATATACTCTAAAAAACCTTCTGTTTAAGTACCCCCCGCTAACCAATAGGATATTGAGTTTCAATACACTCCCACAATTACACAATTGACGTCACACGCCTTAGCGACTTCTAACAAGTAATGTATTGCAAAATATTTCACATATTTCTTGGTCAAATTTTAAATAATCAATTAATCAAGCATATGTATACATACTCTATCCTACCAGTATTACACGTATTTCATGTTAAAATACTTTCTAAATTCATATCAATATAAACATTATGTTGTGCATATTATATATTCCAAATACCTGCCAAATTCATATCCGTACATATGATATGCAGTATATCTACATTCTTCTACAAAGCACAACTAATTCATCTAAATATATGTATACTATATAATAAAAGTACATTAAAAAAGCGTACATGAAGAGATCATATAATGTCTTGAACCCGAAATTAAGGGGACCTCAAAAAATATTCCCTCAGGACATCTGAATGTCTAAATTGGGATTAAAGAAGTAAAAGCGTACACTTCTTACTATTGGACACAAATGTTAAAGGGAACCACAACACCTGCTGTAAATGTTTTAAACTAACTTTTTCTGATTATCCCAAAAAAAATTACTGTAATGCTGTATGCAGTCTTTATCTTACTGCATTCTGTTGTAGATAAAAGCATTACCATTTAAACGTTGATCTGCAGCTTTGCATGTGCTATGCAAGCTGCCCTCTTGTAACGTGCGTTCCACAACACTGTCACATGATGCACACGGCACCAGCTATTACTAAATCATAGTGAGCCCTGCAGTGTCTGACAAGAACAGCTTCAGGCACTGTTATGTTTATAAATAGCACGAGCAGGGAAGGAAGTGTGAGGGGGGGAGGAGAGGTGGAGAGAGCAAGGCACAGGGGGAGGAAAGAAAGCAAACTCACGCTGCATAAAAATTGTAACAAGAGACATTCATCTACCGAAGCTTTTCTTCCCCATGTGCCTCCCTCTCTGCCTCTCCTCCCCCTCACACTTCCTTCCCTGCTCATGCTATTTATAAACATAACAGTGCCTGAAGTCGTTCTTGTCAGACACTGCAGGGCTCACTATGATTTAGTAATAGCTGGTGCCGTGTGCATCATGTGACACAGTGTTGGGGAATGTACTTAAAAAAAATGGCAGCTTGCATAGCACATGTAATGCTGCAGATCAACGTTTAAATCAAAGCTTTTACAGAATTCAGTAAGATGGAAGATGAATGCAGTAAGATGAAAAGACATTGTTAGTTTATTTTGCACAATTAGATCAAGTTAGTTTAGTATATGTCAATCGGGTGTTGTGGTTCCCTTTAAATTCTAACCCCATTATGTTTAGTATACTAATCCAGTTATATACTGGTATTAAATCAATGGATAACTAATTTATCAGCCAATAGGATTGAGCTCGCATTCTATTGGTTGATTGGATCAGCCAATAGGATGAAAGCTCAATCCTATTGGCTGATTGCAACAGCCAATAGGATTTTTTCAACCTTAATTCCGATTGGCTGATAGAATTCTATCAGCCAATCGGAATCTAAGGGACATCATCTTGGATGACGTCATTTAAAGGAACATTCATTCGGGAAGAAGACGTTGTAAGAAGAGGATGCTCCGCATCGGATGTCTGGAAGATGGAGCCAGATGGATAAAGATAGTAGATGCCGTCTGGGTGAAGACTTCTGCGGGCTTGGATGAAGACTTCGGCTGCTTGGATGAAGACTTCTGCCGTCTTCTTGGAGGATGGATGTCGGATCTTCAAAACTGTAAGTGAATCTTCAGGGGTTAGTGTTAGGATTTTTTAAGGGTGTATTGGGTGGGTTTTATTTTTAGATTAGGGTTTAGGCTGCAATAGAGCTAAATACCCTTTTAAGGGCAATGCCCATACAAATGCCCTTTTCAGGGCAATGGGGAGCTTAGTTTTTTTTAGTTAGGCTTTTATTTGGGGGGTTGGTTGTGTGGGTGGTGGGTTTTACTGTTGGGGGGTTGTTTGTATTTTTTTTTACAGGTAAAAGAGCTGATTTATTTGGGGCAATGCCCCGCAAAAGGCCCTTTTAAGGGCTATTTGTAGTTTATTGTAGGCTAGGGTTTTTTTTTTATTTTGGGGGAGCTTTTTTTATTTTCATAGGGCCCTTAGAGTAGGTGTAATTAGTTTAAATCTTTGAAACTTTTTTTTTAATTTTGTTTAACTTAGTGTTTATTTTTTTTTGTAACTTGTATGTTATTTAACTTAGTTGTTAGTTTTTGTAACTTAGTAATTTTTTAGTGTAGATTTAAATTATTTGAGTAGGGTTAGGTTTTTAAATATATAATATAGTTAATTTAAGTTGTAGTTTAATGTAATTTACTCTAATAGTTAGGGTAGGTTAATTATTAGTTTAATATAGTTTAATGTCATTTTAGTCTAATAGTTAGGGTAGATTAATTATTAGTTTAATATAGTTTAATGTCATTTTAGTATAATAATTAGGGTAGATTAATTATTAGTTTAATATAGTTTAATTTAATTTTAAAAGTAAGTTTAAATTTATTATAAGATAGGGTTGAGTTAATATTTAATATAAAGTTAGCGGGTTGTTAGGTTTAGGGGTTAATAGGTTAATTTAGTTTATGGCGATGTGGGGGGCTGGTGGTTTAGGGGTTAATAACTTTATTTAGTTGCGGTTGGCTCCGTGAGCAGCGGGATAGCGGTTAATAACATAATGTTGATGGCGGTGGTGTAGGGGGCTGCAGATTAGGGGTTAAGAACATAATGTAGGTGGCGGTGGGGTCTGGGAGCGGTGGGATAGGGGTTAATAAGTTTATTAGAGTTGCGGTGGGCTCCGGGAGCAGCGGGATAGGGGTTAATACCTTTATTTAGTTGTGGCGGGCTCCGGGAGTGGCGGGATAGGGGTTAATAACTTTATTTAGTTGTGGCGGGGTCCGGGGGTGGCGGGATAGGGGTTAAACAGTTTAGTATAGTGGCGGTGTTTAGTGACAGTATACAAATAAAGCTGTGAAAAAGTCGGATAGCAGCAAGATCGATGACTGTTAGTTAACAGCAGTCCGCTGCTCATAGCCCGTACTTGGTGCGCAGCTTTTTGACAGCTTTTTTGTTAAATATGGAGAACGTATTCAGGTCCGTGGCCGCGATGTTAGACGATGTCAGGCGAGCGTATTGGTGCCGTTGAATGCAAGTAAGTTGACGGCTTGATAAATAGGCCTCCTCGGGTTAATCTTCCCTTTATTGGAACGTTTTTCCTCTTTGGGCTTATTTTGTTGAAATACTTTATTAGTATGTGTGTGGGGCTTATGTCTATACAGGTATTTGTGTATAAACTTAAAATTTGGCAGTTGATTTTCTTTGCTTGCTTAGCTAGAACAGGCTAACTGACAGACTGCTTGAGCATTTGTGTAAATTTAGCTCTGGTGTTGTATGCACGTGCCTTTTACTTGCTGCATAGTTTCCTCTCTCTGTCAGTCATGTGACTTCTCTCTGCTGTCGGATATTCACTGAGCGGAGTCATTGAATTTCAGCCTCTTCTGTTTCGATCTAGTATACAATATTTTTAGAGACTTCTAGCAGCCAAATTGTGTATAAGTGTTACGGTAAGGCACCTCATTTTAAAGAATTTTTGCATAATGTGGTATCCCATGGACAAAAAGCTGGAAGCTTATTTGAAGAAGATGTATGTTCATCAAGGTCTTTAATGACAACCTGCAGTTTGTATTGCCACAGTATCAAGTGCGGCATCTTATTGGTGCAACGCCTTGTCTGAATCAATTTTAGTAGAGACTCTGTTGGAGGAGATACAAGATAGGATTAAGGCTCTCAAACTAGCTAATTTCTGATGCTAACATGCAAGTTATTAGACTGGGAGCCAAGATGTCTGGCTTCACTGTCCTAACCCGCAGGGCATTGTGGCTAAAATCTTGGTCAGCTGATATTACCTCTAAGTCCAAGCTTCTGGTGTTTCCTTACAAGGGTAAGACCTTGTTTGGACCTGGTCTGGCAGAAATAATTTTTTATATTTTGGGTGGAAAAGGATCTTTTCTACCACAAGACAAGAAGAACAGACTCAAAGGACGTCAAAGTAATTTTCGTTCCTTTCGTGACTTCAAAGGTCAAAAGACTTCCTCTCCCTCTTCGAAGCAGGAGCATTCCAAGTCTTCTTAGAAGCCCAATCAGTCTTGAAATAAGGGGAATCAATCAAAGAAACCCTCAACTGAGTCCGGTTTTGTCAAGCGTGGAGAAGAGATGTCCCATATCCTTGGGCTGTGGACATTGTATATCAGGGTTACAAAATAGAATTCAAAACTTTCCCTCCAAGGGGCAGATTCCATCTCTCAAGATTATCTGCAGACCAGGTAAAAAGAGAGGCATTCTTGAACTGCGTTAAGGACCTTTCCTCCCTGGGAGTGATTGTTCCAGTTCCAGTAAGGGAACAGGGTCTAGGATTCTATTAAAATCTGTTTTCCTCCCTGGGAGTGATTGTTCCAGTTCCAGTAAGGGAACAGGGTCTAGAATTATATTCAAATCTGTTTGTGGTGCCCAAAAAAGAGGGAACTTTTTGACCCACCTAAAGTGCCTCAACAAGTTTCTCAAGGTACTGTCCTTCAAAATGGAAACCATTCGTTCCATTCTTCCTTTGGTCCAAGAGGCTAAGTTCATAGACCTGAAGGACGCGTATCTTCATGTTCCCATCCACAGGGATCATCACAAATTCCTGAGATTTGCCCTTTCTAGACAAACATTTTCAGTTTATGGCTCTTCTGTTTGGCCTTGCCACAGCCCCCAGAATTTTTTCAAAGGTTCTGGGGGCTCTCTTGGCAGTGATCAGGTCTCGAGGAATTGCAGTGGCTCCCTACCTGGATGACATATTGGTTCAGGCACCATCTTTTTAATAGGCAAACTGTCATACAGAGATCTTGTCTTTTCTATGTTCCCACGGTTGAAAAGTGAATCTGGAAAAGAGTTCCCTTGTTCCAGCTACAAGGGTGGTTTTCTTAGGAACCATAATAGATTCCCTATCTATGAAAAATTTTCTGACGGAGGTCAGAAAATCCAGAATTCTCTGCTCTTGCCTCTCTCTACAGTCTACTGTTCAGCCATCAGTGGCTCAATGTATGGAGGTAATTGGTCTGATGGTCATTTCCATGGACATCCTTCCCTTTGCTCAATTCTATTTGAGAGCTCTGCAATTATGCATGCTCAGACAATGGAATGGAGACTATTCAGATCTCAGAGGATAGATCTAGACCAGTCGACAAGAAATTCTCTCCCGTGGTGGCTTTCTCAGGACCATCTGTCTCAGGGCACAGGCTTCTGGAGACCTTTCTGGGTGATTGTGACCAAGAACGCCAGCCTGCTAGGCTGGGGAGCAGTCTGGGACTCGTTAAAGGTGCAGGGACTATGGAGGAATCTACTCTCCCCATAAACATCTTGGAATTGAGAGTGATTTACAATGCTCTGATGGCTTGGCCTCAATTGTCCTTAGCCCAGTTTATCAGGTTTCAGTCGGACAACATCACCTCAGTGGCTTACATCAACCACCAGGGAGGAATTTGGAGTTCCTTAGCCATGAAGGAGGTGGCACAGATTATTCAGTGGGTGGAAGCTCACAGTTGTTGTCTATCTGCTATCCACATTCCTGGAGTGGACAACTGGGAAGCGTGTTTCCTGAGCAGACAGATATTTCATCCCGGGGAGTGGAATCTCCATCCGGAGGTGTTCTCCAGTTTAACCATCAAATGGGGGTGCCGGAGTTGGATTTGATGGCATCTCGGCAGAACGCTAAGCGTCCAAGGTACGGTTCAAGGTCAAGAGATCCTCAGGCCACTCTGAAAGATGCTCTGGCGGTTTCTTAGGATTTCGGTCTAGCATACCTGTTTCCTCCGTTTGCCCTCCTTCCACAAGTTATTGCCCGTATTAAACAGAAGAGAGCACCGGTAATTCTAATAGCTCATTTATGGCCTCGCAGGATCTGGTATGCAGACCTAGTGAAGATGTCATCTTGGCCACATTGGAGGTTGCCTCTTAGAAAGGACCTTCTAACTCAGGGTCCATTTCTCCATCCAAATCTTGTTTCTCTGAAGCTGACTGCTTGGAGATTGAACGCTTAGTTCTGTCTAAGCGTGGATTTTCTGAGTTGGTCATTGAGACCATGATCCAGGCTCACAAGCCTGTTACTTGAAAACATTTACCATAAGGTATGGGGTAAATATCTTTATTGGTGTGAATCTAAGGGCTACTCTTGGAGTAGAATTTTGTCCTTTCTCCAGGAATGTCTATCTATTTTGTTACACAAGAGTCTGGCGGATGTGCCAGATGTTCAATCTTTTTGTCAAACCCTGGTCAGAATCAGGCCTGTGTTTAAACCTGTTTCTCCTCCTTGGAGCCTTAATCTGGTTCTTAAAATTTTGCAGCAGGCTCCGTTTAAGCCAATGCATTCTATAGATATTAAGTTGCTATCTTGGAAGGTTTTGTTTCTTATTGCTATCTCTTCTGCTCAGAGAGTTTCTAAACTCTTGGTTTTGCAGTGTGATTCGCCTTACCTTATCTTTCATGCGGATAGGGCGGTTCTTCATACTAAATTGGGATTTCTTCCTAAAGTGGTTTCAGATAGAAATATTAATCAGGAAATTGTTGTTTCTTCTCTCTGTCCCAATCCTTCTTCTCATAAAGAATGTCTGTTGCACAACTTGGATGTTGTGCGTTCTCTAAAATTCTATCTACAAGCGACTAAGGATTTTCGCCAGTCTTCTGCCCTGTTTGTCAAAAGGCTACTGCTACTTCTCTTTCCCTCTGGTTGAAGAGTATGATTCGTTTTGCTTTTGCGACTGCTGGACAGCAGTCTCCTGGGAGAATTACTGCTCATTCCACTAGGGCTGTCTCCTCTTCTCGGGCTTTCAAAAATGAAGCTTCTGTGGAACAGATTTGCAAGTCTGCAACTTGGTCCTCTATGCATACTTTTTACAAATTTTACAAATGTGATACTTTTGCCTCAGCTTAGGCCTGTTTTGGGAGAAAGGTTCTTCAAGCAGTGGTGTCTTCTGTTTAGGTCTGCCTGTCTTGTTCTCCCTCCCTGTTCATTATGTGTCCTCTAGCTTGGGTATTGGTTCTCACTAGTAATTGAATGACATTGTGGATGATTCTCCATATCTTAGGAAAGAAAACAAAATGTATGCTTACCTGATAAATGTATTTATTTCTGGATATGGAGAGTTCACGACCCCACCCTTTATTAAGACAGTTATTTTTGACTAAACCTCAGGCACCTCTACACCTTTGTGTTATTCCTTTTCCATTTCCCTTTGGTCGAATGACTGGGGATTATGAGTAGGGGAGTGACACTAAACAGCTTTGCTGTGGTGCTCTTTGCCTCCTCCTGCTGGCCTGGAGTGATATTCCCACTAGTAATTGAATGACGTTGTGGACTCTTCATATTCGGAAAGAAAGAAATTTATCAGGTAAGCATAACATTTTTTTTCCCCTGCTTGTCCATATTAAGTTTATGTCACACTTTTTCAGCACACCCCTATGCAGACAAACTAAACTGAGATTCACTGGTGCCCTTAGTGAAAATAGTATTTACCTAATCTCACATGAAATTGGACTGGAATATGCTAAACAGATTTTAAAAGCCTTCCTGATATAAACGAGTATAAATTGACTATAGTATTTAATACTCTGACACTAAACTGGGAAAGATCATTAACACTTGAAGCTTAAAGTTGAAGACTTGCGACTTGACTTAGACTTGCCTGTCTTGACTAGGGACTTGCCTGTGTTGATTCAGGACTTGATTTGAGACTTAAATGTAAAGACTCAATACCTACTTGTGACTTGCAAAACAATGACTTGGTCCCATCTCTGTATATTAATGTCTATTTGAAGAGAGACCACGAAAGCTGTTCTCCTTGATAAATAAGAAAAATATTATATAGTCAGACAAGTGTGAATTTAAAGTGTCATTATAGTCAGAATGAAGTTCCCCATACTATGATTAAATAGAAAGTAAAAACCTTGAGATTTGTATTTATAATGTTTAGTTATACACAGTGAAACAATTTTTCAATATAGTTTCATGGTTTATTTTACCCTTTCATTGTGTCATTTAGCTTTGAAATTGTGGATTTTCTAATTCTCAGAGCTGCAAATGCACATTGCAGACTTCTCAAGCCAAACTCTTCTACATACTGTTTCTTTCCCTAATTGGCTTTCAAAGCAATGTACTTTATACTAACTTTGTGACCTTGGCGGCTAGCCTTGTTGTCTGCAGACTCATGCCTAGATTGGCTTCGCTAAATTAGGCAAATATTGGGTGGAATTTAGCTACAAGATACACACTGATTGCTTGATTAGTGCTGGAGCTAATTTATATCATTCTCTAATTAGCCACAACAAAGCAAACAAATAATACAACAGATGTTTCAAGGAATGTGTTCTTGGACTGCAAAAATGCTATTTGCTAATCAAGTGACAATTTTAAATATTTTAAATTGTATTTTGTATCCTGGTCTTTTGCATCCCAGTACTTAAAAATGACCATTATATACAGTAGCATTGTATAATCAACAAATACGTAGTAAAATGTAATGCAAAATCACTTTCTCTGAATGTAAAATGGGCAGTAGATTTTTTTCTGATAAATTTGAAATTCCATTTGCAGACCTTCTATATCATGTGACAGCAAACCATAGACTTGTATAGGTATACACTGTGACCTCTTGCATGTTCATATAAAAACAGAATTTGCAGAATTTGGCATCAGAAAGTTTTTTTTTAAATTGTGTGTTCTATCTGAACCATGAAAGAAAAGTTTTGACTTTAGTGTCTCTTTAATTGCTGCTATATACTTTATGTATATTTGTTTGTTTAGTATAAATGTCCAAACATTTGTTTTCATTATTTTGTTTTAATACAAATAATTAAAAAATTTTTTTTTGGGCCAAAATGTGTTCATAAACAAAAAAAATTTTTCATTAACCAAATGAACAGCACAGAATGGCCTCTAGTTATCAAGGTCTGTCGGACCTGATCCGACAGTGCGGATCAGGTCAGACAGACCTCACTGAATATGGCGAGCAATACGCTCGCCGTATTCAGCATTGCACCAGCAGCTCACAAGAGCTGCTGGTGCAACGCCGCCCCCTGCAGACCTACGGCCAATGGGCCACCAGCAGGGAGGTGTCAATCAACCGATCGTACTCGATCAGGTTGATTTCCGGTGATGTCTGTCTGCCTGCTCAGAGCTGTTTCTGGAGAGTCTGCAGGTTATGGAGCAGCGGTCTTTGTGACCGCTGCTTCATAACTGCTGTTTCTGGAGAGTCTGCAGGCTCGCCAGAAACACGGGCGAGCCTGCAGGAAGGAAAGCTTGATACATATGCCCCCATGTGTTCATTTTCCTTTCTCATTTCATAGCTAGGAGAAAATAATGAATGAAGAAATATATTTTATGTTAGTTTGCTTAGTTAGTGAAGTAAATTAGTTTAGTTAATGAATGCATTTTGGAAAAAAGTACTGAAATTTGTAAATTAAAACTGAAAATAATTTTGCACATGGCTAATAAATACCCTGCAATTCACACAAATGCACTAATATAATTTTGGTATTGGGTCTGTCTACCACATGTGCCGGGAATTTTGTTCTTCATATAACCATATTGGAAAAATACTTTATTTCCCACCTGTGCCTAATTATTAAGTTCTCTAACTGCTTATAAATATATAACTGCATTTTTTAGACATTTTGTTTTTTCAATTTCAGGCTTTGATTTCTTAACATATTAATTCAAACAGTAGAGTCCAATAAAAAAAATATACATTCATTAATTGAAATTAGCTCCAAATGTTGCACAAAGCACACACAGTATATACCATTGTTCTATATACACAGTATATATCAGCAGAATTATCCCTCCAATGGAAAATATCTACATACAGAATAAATGTTTTAAAAGCCTCTGAAACTGTAATTAATTTGTTATGATAAACATGCACACCAGTTACACCACTATGTGCTGCACATTTATGTATGTGTAGTGGGGACAAAAAGAAGTTGCTAAGATCACCTTTCCATTGGTTTATTTAAACAGTTAAAGACTGAAGATGTGATGTAGACTTGTATTCCAGTTTATCAGTAGTATCTCATACACTTGAATGCAGTGCAGCAGGACCGCGCTCTATGAAGTGGATGGTATAGCATTTGAATGGCTGGGAGGGAGAGACACTTTCACAAACTGTTAAAAAAAAAAAAAAAACTACAGCCAAGCAGTGCAGATATTTTGATGTTTTATATCACTATACATTGAATTTATATAAAAAAAATATATGAAAAAATGCAAATATCGTTTTACAGGTATGACAAACCATCATTTTTTCCTTTTTGCATATCTCCCAACTGTCCCAAATTGTATGGACAGTCCTGAATTCAGAGGTCTGTCCTGCTGTACCACTGAGATAGCCTTTAGTTTCGCTTTGCCCCACCCAGTAGCAACAATCTAATCCCTGCAATGTAGACTTGTTAATTGCTGTTTTACTATAAGTTAATATTAAAGGAATATTAAACACTAAGGACAGAAAGTCTTTTTACATAGAGATACATACATATAAATGTCTAAATATGTATATGAATATATGTATGTATATATATATATATATATATATATATGTTTATATGTGTGTACATATGTATTTATGTATTTATATGTGTATATATTTATATATATATATATCTATATATTTACAGACATACAGTATATACACATACATATGTATACAAAAGGAGGGGGTATGATAGTACTAGAAGAATAACCAATAAATGTTCAATAAAAGTTCAAACAGTCACCTGTTATGGAGGTACTGCATTTTACAAATGAAGGGTATCACAGCAAGAACGTAATTGGAACAGAACAATCCAATAGGTATCCCACTTACTAGAAAAAACCTCAATAGTATGAGGTAATTTCCCGCCTTGGTGAGGGAGAAACCTCTGGTGTGCCAATGGTAGAAAACTTCCTGGAATATGGTACTTCCGATGCTTGTGTGTAAAGTGTGAAGCAGAGAGAGAGCTAGAGAGGTGGAAGAAAAGTGTCAATGCTGGCTTTAGCAGAGGAGTGGACAAGAGTCTGAGTGCTTTCAGCCTTTGAAGTTTTTATTCCAGGAATTTCTGCATCATATAATATATATGCAGGCCTGCATGAACATCAGGTGTTTCCTGAGAGGACTTTATACTCCCCCATCCTAACCAGTTGGGAAGTACCATACTCTAAGAAGTTTTCTACTACGGTTCGGAAGTACCATATTCCAGGAAGTTTTTTTACTAAAGTGTTATACTGTGTATTAACTGTAAATATTGAAAAGTAGAAAAACGGTAGTCCTGGAGAGTATAGTTAAAAAGTCTTTTATTTCAAACTCTGATTAAAAAGCGAATGGCAAACACAAGTAAAAGCACAACAGGTATGGCACTGTCTGGCTTACGCGTTTCGGCTTGGAGCCGTAGTCATAGCCTATAGTGCTATGTGACACACCTTTTAAATACCCATACCTAAAATCCTATTGGTTAAAATTAAAACACACCTGTTATTTACCTACTCTATACATAGTGAAACTAATTTCTACAAAACCTCCTAAGCAATTTAACACAAACAAAAATTGCCAATATCACGATCCAATATGACAGGGAAATGAAGGAAGAGAAATGGGACAATACACACAATAGAACAATACTGAGTAGATGTTCATAAGTGAGACAAAATAGTGATAATGCGGACTACAATCAACACAATACACCAAAGGCAAATATACAAATGATCAATGTATCAGAGGATCTAAAGGGTCAGAGGGCAAACATAAAAGTCAAATACATATTGAAAGATATATTATGATAAACCCTCACCTTATAGCATATACATAAATGAATAACATATTAGAATAGTGGAAGAATAAGATTGATAATACAATATTCTCCAAGTAGTTGGAAGAGTGGGTTAATATGAAAGGTAACACTACCTAAATAACACAGATCATTACAATTCTACATGTTATGTTAATATGTATGAAGTGCATAATTGTGACACCCAGAAAACCATTATAAAGAAATGCCCACTGCAATTACCACAAATTCATGATATCATACTTGGAGTTGAGACCATTTGCAATTCGAGTGCCCATTGTAAAAATCCAATATGCCTCTCTCAACTCCAGTATGCGATCAATTGAGCCGCCCCTTTTGGGTCTGTGGACCCTTTCTATGGCACTCCAAGAAAAGGAAGAGAGATTCCCTCCATGGTATACCCCAAAGTGCTGAACTACAGGGGTACTCGATTTCGCTGTAGTAAAGGAGGAAAGGTGTTCCCTAATTCTGGTGTTTACTTCTCTGGAGGTGAGACCTATGTATTGAATTTTACATGATGAGCAATTAAGTACATAAATCACATTGGTACATGTACAGTTTAAGAGTGTTTTAATGTTAAATGTTTTTCTTGTAACATAACTCGTGAATGTGCGTGCAAAATCACACGGTTTGCACTTCTTATGGCCGCATTTATGCATGCCCTGATGTCTGATCCAAGCGCAGGCATCATTAGTTTTAGTGGGCAGCATAGTGGGAGACAGTAGAGAGCCCAATGTGGGACCTTTCCTGTATGCACATCCAACACCACTTTTGACTGTTTTAATTAATTTATCATCAGCCTTGAGAATGTTAAAGTGCTTACGTATAATAGAACAAATGTCATTATATTGTCCACTGTGTGTGGTGACAAAAGTCACTCCATCAAAGAGCTTGGAGTCAGTTTTCTGTCTGTCTACCAGGAGACTATCTCTGGTTTTAGAGCTCACCAAGTGTTTGGCCTTGCGAATGGCTTTTATTGGATATCTGCGTTGGTGTAACCTGGATTCTAGGTCCCTAGCTAGTGTCCTAAAGTCACTGTCATCTGAACAGTTTCTTTTAAGTCTGATCATCTCCCCCTTAGCAATTGCTTCTGGGACATGTTTAGGATGGCAGCTTGTGCCAAACAGGACTGAATTCCCTGAGATGGGTTTCCTGTAGGAAACTGTTTTAACTTTTCCCTCTGGAAGTCCTATAAGGGTAAGATCTAAAAAATTGGCACTTATGTCATTAAATTCGAATGTAAATTTCAGATTCATATCATTCGAATTAAGAGATGAACAGAATTCCATAGCTTGTTGCTGGGTTCCTGTCCATATGAAAATCAAATCGTCTATATATCTCTTGTATGTGGATATATAGGGGCCCATTTATCAAAGGGCTTGCGGACCTGATCCGACACTGCGGATCAGGTCCGCAAGACCTCGCTAAATGCGGAGAGCAATACGCTCTCCACATTTAACATTGCACCAGCAGCTCACAAGAGCTGCTGGTGCAACGCCGCCCCCTGCTGACTCGCGGCCAATCGGCCGCCAGCAGGGAGCTGTCAATCAACCCGATCGTATTCGATCGGGTTGATTTCCGGCGGTTCCTGTCCGCCTGCTCAGAGCAGGCGGACAGGGTTATGAAGCAGCGGTCTTTAGACCGCTGCTTCATAACTTGTGTTTCTGGCGAGTCTGAAGACTCGCCAGAAACACGGCCCTTCAAGCTCCATACGGAGCTTGATAAATGGGCCTGATAGACACGGAAGGGGTTACTATCTCCAAAGATGTGGAAGAACTCCCAGAATCCTAGGAACAGATTAGCATACGAGGGGGCAAATTTCGCCCCCATCGCTGTTCCACATCTTTGGAGATAGTATACCCCCTCGAACACAAAAAAATTGTGTGTAAGGAGGAACCCTACAACCTTCACAATGAAACAATTGAAATCGTCAGTGTAATTGCCAAAATTGTCTAAGAAAAAACAAATTGCCTTTAAGCCTATGTCATGGGGTATACAGGAGTAGAGTGAGACAGCATCCACAGTCAGCCACCTGGATTGTGATGTCCAGACAACATTTTCCATTAACTGCAAAACATGTTTTGTGTCTCGCAGATGCAAGGGTAATGAAGTTACAATTGGCTGTAGGATGCTGTCCACCCACTCCGATAGATTGCACAACAGGGAATCTACCCCACTTACAATAGGACGACCCTTAATTTCCTGGAGGGACTTGTGGACTTTGGGAAAATGATGGAAGGCGGGAATTTTTGGAAAATCAGGAACCAAATATGCAAAAGTAGTCAAGTCAATAAACCCTGATTCCACACCCTCTATATATATATATATATATATATATACACACACATATATTATACCAAAAAATCATCATATATACTGTGTATATATATATATATATATATATATAAATATGCATTTATGAATAAATAGAACATATTCTGCTATGTGAAGAACATTGGAATGTGAAATATTCATATTTTAATGTCGGGTTAGCGCACTTTAAAAAATGTGAACAGGTTTGCGCTCGCATAGGTTTTTTCCCCCCACTTTTCTTTCTCTATTGACTCATGTGGGGGAACACGTTAACCCGGTCGTGATATTCTAACTTCAGCTTTTTGTGCCTTTTGGGTGAGCACTTGCGCAAAAGCTCTTTACTTTCAACTTGTAATATGCAAGCTACCCGACGCGCGCAAAAAAATTACTTCTAGCGCAGTTAACACACGAATGGGAGCAAGAAATAGCGCTCTACTCATAATATAGCCCTAAATAGTTCCCTGCCTCTCTCTAGTAATGAGTGCTCTCACTGCATTCCTGTTCTGATGTGTTTGCGCATGTGCAGCAACTCTCCTTCATATACCTGCAGTGTAACTTAGGTTCCAACATGCACCTGTAATTAGAGGGAGTTGCATGAAATGTATTTAGTGTTTAATGTTCCATAAATACTGACTATATTATTCATTCTTTTCCTATTTGGGGCACAGCAGCAAGTTGCAAACCAATGCTAACCCACCGGAAGAGAAGGAGTAACTTTTCCCTGCTCCCTACAGATATTTGAAAAACAGATTAAACCTAAATCATCTATACTATAATTGCGTTTGTAATGTCCGTTGCCGTCGGCAGTTGCGCACGCATCCTCAATGGAATGTCGGCAGCGAGAGGACAAAAGAATTCCCCTGGATTACGCGAATTCCGAAAATGGCAGGGTGGTGAAAGAATCCACCGAAGGTGGATGCAGCAAAGGCAAATGGAGCATTACAAAGGCAAAAACTAACCGCCCGCATCAAGTATTAAAAAAAAATAACCGCCCGCATCAAGCATTAAAAAAAAATAACCGCCCGCATCAAGTATTAAAAAAAACCAAGCCCGCACGAAATATAGCAAAAAAAAACCCCAACCTCCTACACAAAGTATTAACACATACACGGCAAACCCCCACATCGCTAAATAATAAAGTCATTAACCCCTTAATCACTTAACCGTCAACAACCCACATCGGAATAGCCAAATTACCCTATTAACCTCTAAACTGCAAACCCCCCACATAGCATTAAACCTAATTATCCTATTAACCCCTAAACCGCAAAACCCCTACATTGCAATAAACCTATTTACCCTATTAACCCCTAAACCGCAAAACTCCCACATCGCAATCAACCTAATTAACTTATTAACTTATTAACCCCGTAAACCGCCAAAACCCACAACGCAAATATCTATTTAAATAACTAAGTACCCTAACCTAACACCCCCTAACCTAACACCCCCTTAAATTAAACTTAATCTATATGAAAATAAAAAAGCCCCCCCAAAATAAAAACACCCCCTACTCTGAGAAAACTACCAGTAGCCTTAAAAGGACTTTTTGCAGGGCATTGCCCCAAGATAATCAGCTCTTTTATAAAAAATACACAAAGTCCCGCTAACAGTAAACCCTCCCCACCCACCAAACCCCCCCAAAATAAAAAAATAAAAAACCTAACACTAAAAAACCTAAACTACCCATTGCCCTGAAAAGGGCATTTGTTTGGGCATTGCCCTTAAAAAGGGTATTTAGCTCTTTTACTGCCCATCCCTAATCTAAATAAAACAATCCCCCAAAAAACCCTTAAAAAAACCTAAGTCTAACCCCCAGGTACTCACGGTTGCTGAAGTCCGGCGGAGAAGGTCATGCCCCATGCGGTGGTCTCCTTCAAAGCGGCAACCTCTTCTTTCTTCTTCCAGGAACATCCGGCGCGGAGCGGAGGGCGGAGCTGAAGACTGATGGCTGCAGAGCTGAAGACTAGCGACCCTGGAACTGAAGACTGGCGATCCTGGAACTGAAGACCGGTGACCCTGGAACTGAAGACCGGCGACCATGGAGCATGGAGGATCCTCTTCGTACGATCGCCGCCATACACTGGATAGTGAATTCAAGGTACGCGATTAAAAATGGCGTCCCTTGAATTCCTATTGGCTGATTTGATTCTTCAAATTAAAATCAGCCAAAAGGACTTCAGGAACAGTGAGTAGCAACCTGGGGGTTTAGACTTAGGTTTATTTAAGTTTTTTTTGGGGGGGGGGTTGTGTTATTTAGATTAGGGATGGACAGTAAAAGAGCTAAATGCCCTTTTCAGGGCAATGGATAGTTTAGGTTTTTTAGTGTTAGGTTCTTTTATTTTGGGGGTTTGGTGGGTGGGTGGGGGGGGGGGGGGTTTACTGTTTTTTGTAAAAGAGCTGATTATCTTGGGCCAATGGCCTGCAAAAAGCCCTTAAGGGCTACTGGTAGTTTATTTTTAGAGTAGGGGGTGTTTTTATTTTGGGGGGGCTTTTTTATTTTGATAGGGATTAGGTTTAATTTTGTAATATTTGGTAATTTGATTTTTTATTTTCTGTAATGTTAGCCTTTCTTTTATTTTTTATAAACTTAGTGGGGGGGTTTTAGGACAGTAGTTTGCCCAAATAGAGTGTGGTTAAGGCCTCTAGTTATTAAGGTCTGGCGGACCTGATCCTACACTGCGGATCAGGTCCACCAGACCTCGCTGAATACGGAGAGCAATACGCTCGCCGTATTCAGCATTGCACCAGCAGCTCACAAGAACTGCTGGTGCAACGCCTCCCCCTGCAGACCAATAGGCTGTCAGCAGGGGGTGTCAATCAACCCGATCGTACTCGATCGGGTTGATTTCCGGCGATGTGTGTCCGCCTGCTTAGAGCAGGCGGACAGGTTACAAAGCAGCGCTCTTTGTGACCGCTGCTTCATAACTGCTGTTTCTCCTTACGGAGCTTGATAACTAGAGGCCTATATCTGTAGTTTATTATATAGAAAATATTTTTGATATATTTAAGACAGTAGTCAATTATAATTATAGTATTGCTACACCTGTAGCTTAAATATTTATATAAAAGATGAGTTACAAAATAGGTTGTTTCTACATCTGTAGTTTAAAAAGTAATTAGACTTCCCTCTGGGCAGGCTTATCGACTCATTTACAATAACGTCATTTTTATATTTACAAAAAAAAGAAGCAAATGAAAACTGTTGTACTTATCATCTAAACCATAATCACTTGTTTTCCTTTCTAGGTTGTCTAAGTTAATTATTGGAAGAATTGGAAAAAATGAAGATCTTCTCACATCTGGGGATATTCATTTTAGCAGCAGCTGTTTTAACAGAAAGGAAAACGTGGGCGCAGCCGGAAGGTAAGATACAGAAACGTGCAGACGCATAGGGCAGAGTCTGAGACAAACTTAAGTACATTTAGTCTCCTGATTCTGGTTACTAGCTGCAATACCTTGAAAAAGTGTGAGTTCTGATGGCACTACTGTATGTATTTTATACCATTATGGATACTGCCACTTTAAATAGTTCTAGGCCATTATTGTATTGTAATGTGGCTAGTAGGTGCTATATATAAAACTCAGACAATTTCTTATTCAGTTTAAGGATGTTAAAAAAAGGATATTATACAAGCACTCATTTCATCCCTGGTTTATGTAATACGTGGGCCACAAAAAATTTAAATAAACTTTATTAGAAAAAAACAATACAAGTGGGTTTAATAAAAAACGAAATGCTTTCAGTAGTAGAACCTGATAGTTATGTGCCTGACCCAATACTAGCATCACTGACTATTATATCTGTAACTGATTTAGTCAGAGCATCATCTCAGTGCTGTAATTGGACATAAGTAGTATGAACAGTATAGTAGTTATGTGTAGATTAATGCTTGACAGGATATCTATAGGGGGGCAAGTTATCTCCACATATCAGTAATCATGTTTATCCTGATTTATCACAAGGAGAATGTTTATATATAATTCCAAGGGTGCTGACATAAAATTGTAGTGCACAAATAACGTAAATCAGTACACCTCTAAATATTATATGAAATGGTTTTCCTAAATACTATAGCGATACTGTACACTATTCTTCATATATATATATATAGGAACAGGTCAACTACAGGAGGATGTTATATCTTACAACATCATAAAAGTGTACTATCTCTTTAAAAATAAAACATATAACGAGTGTGCTCCTTTCATTTGTTGTTAGATTTCAAATAAATGAAGTTGCAAAATTGTGTATATTCCATGAAAGAGCTCATAGAGTAGCTTTACTTAGTTAAATGGATACTAAACCCACATTTTTTCTTTTAGGATTTGGATAGAGCAGCAATTTTAAGCAACTTTCTAATTTACTCCTATTAACAATTTTTCTTTGTTCTCTTGGTATCTTTATTTGAAAAAAAGCAGGAATGAAAGCTTAGAAGCCGGCCCATTTTAGATTCAGCACCCTGGATAGCGCTTGCTGATTAATGGCTATATTTAGACACAAATCAGCAAGCTCTTCCCAGGTGCTGAACCTAAAATGGAGAACATTAGGCAAAAGTCATCAAAGGTAATTCAATTAGCTGTCAACTTTTGTATTTGCCATGTTCAGTTTGCTTCTGTGTACATCTGTGGAACTCCATATAAAAACCCTTCAAAAAAACTAAGAAATACATGGTTTACATTATTTTTGTGTGTTTACCCAATACAAAAAACCCTTGGGCTCAGAGGCTACATTCACTGCTTCAATAATGGAGCCTGGTTGGTGATCTGTGGTACGGAACTATCCATGGTGCTGAAGCTGTGTATAAGAAAACTCCAGTAGTAGAATAACCCATAGCCGAAATGTGTATGTATGTATGCATGTATGTATGTATGCATGTATATATATATATATATATAAAAATATATATAGTGTCAATATAAAATATAATTTACACAAAAACATACAGGGTCTGATGAACAAATACTCACCAGCATGAAGATAATTCTCACAAGAAAAAAAAAAGCTTTTTTCTGATCATTATATTGTAATTTAACACTCTACATGGCGGTTGATCACAATACTTTAGAAAAACGTATCAAATAAGCACACACATGCCGTACACATGCACTTAATGCACAACTTGAAATACGAGGTTAGTGACAATTCTAGACGCCTTTGAAATATAAAACACTCAAAGCTTTATTGTAGAAGTTTAAAACATAAAGGGCAGCACCACTGCACACACCTCAGCTGGTATCCAACGCATTTCCTGCCGCTACACGGCACTTCGTCAGGGATACTGTCAGCTGTAACACATTATCCTTAAATAGACCTGTTCCTTGTACTCACCTTAAAGGAACAGACACACTCAAAATGATCATGTCTCTCATAAAAGGAAAAAGGGCTCAGTAAATTTGAAAAGAATATATGTATATAACAGAATGAGTGCCTTCTCAATCTACTTACAACTTTAGGTTAACCAACATCAATTGTTATTATATCTACAGGTTCCAGTGCAGCTACATTTCCTTACAAAATGAATACATAATGCTCATAAACAATGCACATTGCAGAAAAACAGCCTTAATGATTTATGATTTATGTAATATAACATCAGTGACTATATTATTTACAAAACACCTCACATAGACCAATACCATGCTTAATATAATAATAAAACATAATAAACCAGGAGACTTGTTTAGAAAGAAAGTATATGTACAGGTATTAGGTTAGACCATAAATAAAGAATGGAACATAAAAAATAAATATTCCACCATATAGTAAGTTTATCTATGGTACTGGCTGTCATATCTCTTGATCAAACCTTTGTATTCTCATATTTCATTATTATGTTCTACTATAATTACTTCTGTCACTCATTAAATACCTGCGTATATCTTGGCCAACTACCATAGCAAGAATGAAATTTATAGCTGAAAGTCTCTTTGTTCTTGAAGTGCTAATGATATCATATGTATACAAAAAATATAGTAGTACTTTTAACCTCATCCTACTGTTATAGAAGCTCCAACCTCAGTTCCCTGTAAATAATTTCACATCAGATATTTAATTAATACCCAAAGGACGACCTGTCTTGAGAGTATAGATCCAGTATACTTCTTTTTTATCCAGAGCCTGCAATCTATCCCCACCAGTATTTAACTTTGGTACTTGATCAATGGCTTGAAATTCAAATAAAGAGCTAATCTAATCTATATGTTCTTTATCATATTCATGATCCCCTCTATGTGTGGCAAAGTGTCTAACCACTGGAGTTCTTGGTATCTCCGCCTCCAGTGATGCTCCTCTAATTCTTTCCTTTAACATACGTGTCGTTCTTCCTGTATATTGGCCACCACAAAATGTACATGTAATAAGATATATCACATACCTAGAGTTGCCATTTAGGTGCTGGGTTACAGCAAATTCCTTACTAGTAACAGCGGAGACAAACTAATCCCCCTTCTTAATATAGTCACAGGATTTACATGGTAAACCCCACACCTAAAATTGCCACTCTTCGTCCTCACAGGATTTACATGGTAAACCCCACACATAAAATTGCCACTCTACGTCCTCAGCCATTTTATACCTTCAGGCACAGATTTAGTTGAAAAGTCCCTTTTTACGGTATTTTCAGTGGTTACGGTTTTCCTTGATACACACCTTACCCCATCTTTCACTACTTCCTGCAACTTGGGGTATGTATTTTTGAATTATGCTACACACCTCAGTGTACTGCCTGCTGTATCTCGTAGAGAAGGTAAGGATATTCCTATCTTCTAATTCTGTTCCTTTCTGTTTGCCCTTTAGCAAAGATGTCCTATCCACACATATGCACATATGCACACACACATGCATGTATGTACACACATTCACATAGATATACACATACACATAGACGTACACAAACAAACATGCACATACACACACACACACAAGCACATACACACATATCTACGTGCACACACACAAAAAGTGTAAGAGTACAAACACACATATACACACACACATGGGTGTACACACACACACATGCGTACACACAAATGCACATACACACATGCATGTACACACACATGCACATACAGGGAGTGCAGAATTATTAGGCAAGTTGTATTTTTGAGGATTAATTTTATTATTGAACAACAACCATGTTCTCAATGAACCCAAAAAACTCATTAATATCAAAGCTGAATAGTTTTGGAAGTAGTTTTTAGTTTGTTTTTAGTTATAGCTATTTTAGGGGGATATCTGTGTGTGCAGGTGACTATTACTGTGCATAATTATTAGGCAACTTAACAAAAAACAAATATATACCCATTTCAATTATTTATTTTTACCAGTGAAACCAATATAACATCTCAACATTCACAAATATACATTTCTGACATTCAAAAACAAAACAAAAACAAATCAGTGACCAATATAGCCACCTTTCTTTGCAAGGACACTCAAAAGCCTGCCATCCATGGATTCTGTCAGTGTTTTGATCTGTTCACCATCAACATTGCGTGCAGCAGCAACCACAGCCTCCCAGACACTGTTCAGAGAGGTGTACTGTTTTCCCTCCTTGTAAATCTCACATTTGATGATGGACCACAGGTTCTCAATGGGGTTCAGATCAGGTGAACAAGGAGGCCATGTCATTAGATTTTCTTCTTTTATAACCTTTCTTGCCAGCCACTCTGTGGAGTACTTGGACGCGTGTGATGGAGCATTGTCCTGCATGAAAATCATGTTTTTCTTGAAGGATGCAGACTTCTTCCTGTACCACTGCTTGAAGAAGGTGTCTTCCAGAAACTGGCAGTAGGACTGGGAGTTGAGCTTGACTCCATCCTCAACCCGAAAAGGCCCCACAAGCTCATCTTTGATGATACCAGCCCAAACCAGTACTCCACCTCCACCTTGCTGGCGTCTGAGTCGGACTGGAGCTCTCTGCCCTTTACCAATCCAGCCACGGGCCCATCCATCTGGCCCATCAAGACTCACTCTCATTTAATCAGTCCATAAAACCTTAGAAAAATTAGTCTTGAGATATTTCTTGGCCTTGACGTTTCAGCTTGTGTGTCTTGTTCAGTGGTGGTCGTCTTTCAGCCTTTCTTACCTTGGCCATGTCTCTGAGTATTGCACACCTTGTGCTTTTGGGCACTCCAGTGATGTTGCAGCTCTGAAATATGGCCAAACTGGTGGCAAGTGGCATCTTGGCAGCTGCACGCTTGACTTTTCTCAGTTCATGGGCAGTTATTTTGCGCCTTGGTTTTTCCACACGCTTCTTGCAACCCTGTTGACTATTTTGAATGAAACGCTTGATTGTTTGATGATCACGCTTCAGAAGCTTTGCAATTTTAAGAGTGCTGCATCCCTCTGCAAGATATCTCACTATTTTTTACTTTTCTGAGCCTGTCAAGTCCTTCTTTTGACCCATTTTGCCAAAGGAAAGGAAGTTGCCTAATAATTATGCACACCTGATATAGGGTGTTGATGTCATTAGACCACACCCCTTCTCATTACATAGATGCACATCACCTAATATGCTTAATTGGTAGTAGGCTTTCGAGCCTATACAGCTTGGAGTAAGACAACATGCATAAAGAGGATGATGTGGTCAAAATACTCATTTGCCTAATAATTCTGCACTCCCTGTATTTACACAAACACACACACACATACACACATATGTACGTGCACACACACACAGAAAAAGTGAGAGTACAAACACACATATACACACACACACATGCACATAGGCACACCCATACACCTACTTGCATACACCCACACATGGCTGTACGCACACACACATTCGTACACACAAATTCACGTACGCACACATGCTCATACAGACACACACACTATTTATTATATCTACATTGTCAATCGTGGAGGGATTGGGTGAGAGAGGGTTGAGATGATAACTGTGAGACAAGAAGAGGGAGAGATTAAAAAAGATCCCCTGAGTGTTTCCCGTGCTTTTCTCTTATTGCTCCTCTCCTGGCTCTCATTCTATCTGTATCAGCCTCAATCAGGGTCTTAGCTCCAGTTATTCTCTACATTAACATTAAGCTATCAAGCATAGGCAGACCCATCTTGTAACTGGCCAACCTCTCCATGTAATTGTTGTTGTTTAGTGGTGAAAACTGTTGACATGTGAAATTAACCCATTCAGTCTCATAATGTGGCATTGTTGTATCAGTTACACTTTGATTTAAAGTGGCAAAAGACTTCATTACTCGCCCAGTTACTCAGCGGTATATGTTGCAGGTTTTCGGCACACTCAGGGTATATAAAACACATTAAATGTCCAGCTTACATGTGGTCAGAGGTCAGATTATATCTACAGTTTCCTACTGTTCATCATTTAGTTTCTGGCACTAAATCCTATTCTGTGGGACAGATATGAAAACATAGTTTACACCCTCTAAAATATTTTTTAGTATAACTTCAGCACTGTATTAAAAATATCACTGTTCCCATAACATAGAACATTCAACAAAATAATAATCTTATTTAGCAATCAGCAGTGTATTAGTGATATCAAATCTAGGAAAGACAGACATTTTGTTGTCTATTCCTCTCTGCAAATATTAATACTGTAGGGCCTATTTATCAAGTATGGAGCTTGAAGCCCCGTGTTTCTGGCGAGCCTTCGCCGCTGCTCCATAAACTGTCCGCCTACTCTGAGGAGGCGGACAGCGATCACCAGAAATCAAATCGATTGAATACGATCGGGTTGATTGACACCCCCCTGCTAGCGGCTGAGTGGCCGCAAATATGCAGGGGGCGGCGTTGCACCAGCAGTTCACAAGAACTGCTGGTGCAATGCTGAATGCGGAGAGCGTAATGCTGTCCGCATTCAGCGATGTCTGTCGGACATGATCCTCTGATTGGATCATGTTGGACAGACATTTGATAAAAAGACCCCTGAGTGTAGAGTTGCCAGGAAGTCCCACATTTGTACTGGCCAAGTGGTCATCTAGTAAAATGTATTTAAAAAAGTGGACCCTTAACAAACTGGTTTTTATCTGAGATGTGATTTCAGGGGCTACAGGCAATGAGGTCTATTCTGAAGTCTGATCACAACTCCACCCAATCACCTGCTTGTTATCTAGTATTTTTGTAAAGTACAGCTTACAACTGCCATACTTAATGGACACAGGTGAATAATTTCCAAACTCATTGCTAATAAAAATGTAGTTAGAGAAGCCTGCAGATAGATCTGGTATTTACATTTTCTCTCCGAGCACAAGCAATTTGGATCCTGAAATTATATTTTGTGTTTGGTCCTTCACAGATATATATATAAACACTAGTTAACACAAATTAGTCTAATAGAGTCTCAGTTTTACAAACGACAACTAAACAATAGAGTAACATTTTATTTCCTCTTCCCTGATATTAATGATGCACCTTTTTTCAGTATGCAGGTCAGCAGAAATGGCAGATATTTTATTTTTGGTGGATGAGTCTTGGAGTGTTGGAGAAGAAAACTTTCAGATAATTAAAGACTTTATTGTGAGCATGATAAGTTCGTTTGAGAACACACATGTTCTTGGGAAGGAGGGGATACGTTTTGGAGTTGCACTTTATGGAGATCTCACAAGGTAAGAAGCAAGCTCTTCACCAAACACGAGCGATAAAAACGTATCATACACGTTCTAGCATCTAGTAAACAAATAATTTTATATTTTCTTGCTTTGGTGTATCAAGAGTTGAACATGTGTGCTGACATTACTGTTTGATGGCAGTATCACAGAGAGGCGTTTTACTATACATCGCAATGGGTGTCAATGCTGGAGAAATATTTGAAGCAGCATCGTCCCCGACATTGGCGATGTAAAGTAAACTATCCCTTTTAAATATATAGCACCGAGCCTAATAAGGTGTCGATTTATCATGCTGCGGCAGAGACAGGGGCGTACATATGTGCTTCCGGAATTAAGCATTGCATATGAGTGCTATTTTGCACTCGCGTACAATCCCGCCCCCTGCCCACGCACAGCCAATCACACGCGGGCAATAGCTGTCAATCTTTCCGGTCGGATGAGACCGGAGAGATGGAAATTTGCCACATAAGAGGTGGCGAAAGGTTAGGGAAGCAGCGGTCTGATGACTGCATTGTTTAAATAACATTTATTGTTGCAGTTAGTTGCAATACTATTATGTCACAATCGCTTATAAACTATGTTTTTCACTTTCTTATTATTCTCAAAATGCATACTAAACAAACATCTATCTTTTTCTAAGATGTGACAAGCATTGAGAACAATTAGAAACTAGGTAAACAAAGCCTTAGTTGGTATTTATAACTTTAATATTATAAATCTAAGCCATATAATACACAGTGTCTTACATATAGGCAATGTTTTTACTCTATCTGTTTTCACTTTTGTTTGGATGTGAGGGGGTTAATTTTGCCGCCTCGCTTTCAAATAAAGGTGTTGAGTTTAGACACAGACTTTAGTCTATGAGTAAGCGCCTGTTGTGGCGTGAAACATGTTAGGCTGTCTGTTACCTTCACTGCCTTGTCTGCATACATTCTTTTAAATGTTCTAATAAAGTGTTATTGCTTTTAAACACTTTGCGGTTTGGAGAGTGCCTGCCTATTTTTGCTTTTGCTATTATCTACGGTTTGATCCTCCGCTACAGGCTACGGCACTCCAGGAGGTCAGAAGTCCAACGCCCCATATAGATTCAGGGGTTTCCGGGTCAGGAGCCGCTTGCCAAGGTTGCGGTAATCTCTACACTGCAAGCAGCGGTCTGATGACCACTGCTTGTTAAATAAGGACTGAAGGTTCTCTTGTGAGAACCTGCAGCCATAGTGGGGTAAAGGATTTGATAAATCAACCCCTAAATATACCTATATACCCCTAAACCAACATAACCCACCACCGCAAACTAACCCTACACTACTTAACCCCTAACATTCCTAACCTATTAATCCCTATACTGCCAATAGCCCAGAACAATAAACTCCCTAGCCTATTAACCCCTATACCACCAATAGCCCACTGCAATAAAATCCCTAATATATTAATCCCTAAACCGCCACAACCCCCCACTGCAAACACCCTCCCTCTAACCTATTAACCCCTAAACTGACATAACCCACCACTGCAAACTAACCCTACACTACTTAACCTCTAAATAGTCAAAAGCCCACTGGAGTAAAATTCCTAACCTATTAATCCCAACACCGCCAATAGCCAACCGCAATAAACTACCTAAGCTATTAACCCCTATATCGACATAACTCCTACCGCAAACTACTCCTACACTACTAACAACTTAACTGCCCAACCACCATAGCCGCCCATCGCAAACACCCACAAACAGCCAATCAGATTCAAGTTCAATCTGATTGGCTGATCCAATCAGCCAATCAGATTGAGCTTGCATTCTACTGGCTGTTCCGATCAGCCAATAGAATGCAAACTCAATCTGATTGGCTGACCCAATCAGCCAATCGGATTGAACTTGAATCTGATTGGCTGATTCCATCAGCCAATCAGAATTTTCTTACCTTAATTCCGATTGGCTGATAGAATCCTATCAGCCAATCGGAATTTGAGAGACGCCATCTTGGATGACGTCCCTTAAAGGAACCGTCATTCCGCGTCGGCTGGATGAAGATGGAGCCGGAAGAAAAAGATTGAAGATGCCGCTTGGATAAAGACTTCAGCCGGATGATGGACCACTTCAGCCCCCGCTTGGATGAAGACTTCAGCCGGATGATGGACCTCTTCAGCCCCCGCTTGGATGAAGACTTCAGCCGGATGATGGACCTCTTCAGCCCCCGCTTGCATTTAGACATCGCACGGATAGGAGGAAGACTTTGGACCCTCTTCTGGACGGATCGGTGATACCCGGCGTGGTGAAGATAAGGTAGGAAGATCTTCAGGGGCTTAGTGTTAGGTTTATTTTAGGGGGGTTTGGGTTGGATTAGGGGTATGTGGGTGGTGGGTTGTAATGTTGGGGGGGGTATTGTATGTTTTTTTTTACAGGCAAAAGAGCAGAATTCTTTGGGGCATGCCCCGCAAAAAGCCCTTTTAAGGGCTGGTAAGGTAAAAGAGCTTTTCAATTTTTATTTTAGAATAGGGTAGGACATTTTTTATTTTGGGGGGCTTTGTTATTTTATTAGGGTGCTTAGAGTAGGTGTAATTAGCTTAAAACTGTTGTAATATTTTTCTAATGTTTGTAAATAATTTTTTTATTTTTTGTAACAGTTCTTTTTTTATTTTTTGTACTTTAGTTAGTTTATTTAATTGTATTTATTTGTAGGTATTTGTATGTAATTAATTTATTGATAGTGTAGTGTTAGGTTTAATTGTAACTTAGGTTAGGATTTATTTTACAGGTAATTTTGTAATTATTTTAACTAGGTAGCTATTAAATAGTTCTTAACTATTTAATAGCTATTGTACCTGGTTAAAATAAATACAAAGTTGCCTGTAAAATAAATATTAATCCTAAAATAGCTACAATATAATTATTATTTATATTGTAGCTATATTAGGGTTTATTTTACAGGTAAGTATTTAGCTTTAAATAGGAATAATTTATTTAATAAGATTTATTTTATTTCATTAGATAAAAATTATATTTAACTTAGGGGGGTGTTAGTGTTAGGGTTAGACTTAGCTTTAGGGGTTAATACATTTATTAGAGTAGCGGTGAGGTCCGGTCAGCAGATTAGGGGTTAATAATTGTAGGTAAGGTAGCGGCGGCGTTGGGGGGGCAGATTAGGGGTTAATAAATATTATGTAGGGGTCGGCGGTGTTAGGGGCAGTAGATTAGGGGTACATAGGGATAATGTAGGTTGCTGCTGTGTGGATTAGGGGTTAAAAAAAATTATTAGAGTGGCGGCGATGTGGGGGAGCCTCGGTTTAGGGGTACATAGGTAGTTTATAGGTGTTAGTGTACTTTAGAGCACAGTAGTTAAGAGCTTTATGAACCGGCGTTAGCCCAGAAAGCTCTTAACTCCTGGCTTTTCTCTGCGGCTGGAGTCTTGTCGTTAGAGTT
Source organism: Bombina bombina (assembly GCF_027579735.1). Lineage (NCBI taxonomy): Eukaryota > Metazoa > Chordata > Amphibia > Anura > Bombinatoridae > Bombina > Bombina bombina. The sequence goes on along the minus strand of NC_069504.1, from coordinate 42,606,695 downwards.
CTAACGCTCACTTCAGCCAAGACTCTAAATACCGGCGTTAGAAAGATCCCATTGAAAAGATAGGCTACGCAATTGGCGTAGGGGGATCTGCGGTATGGAAAAGTCGCTGCTGGAAAGTGAGCGTTAGACCCTTTCCTGACTGACTCTAAATACCAGCGGTAGCCCAAAACCAGCGTTAGGAGCCTCTAACGCTGGTTTTGATGGCTAACGCCAAACTCTAAATCTAGCCGATAGTTTTTTTAAAGCACTGTTTCCATTTTGGAGTGAACTGAAAACAAAATAGTGACTACAAGTTGTTAGGCAAAAACTTATAATATCTTCTTTTACTGCATTTTAACATTCTTTAGGTTGTAAAGCATGACCCTGGTGACTTGCTACGTTGTATCTTTGTAAGAGACCTTTAAACGAGATTGCGTCTTCGTTAACAGGTTTTTAATGGCAGACCCACCGCCCTACACTCTAAGTCCAAACGTTTCATGAGAGGACCTGTCATTCCAGGTTACAAGTTCACTAGTAAAGGAATTTTAAAGTCCATTATAATTTTCTGCTCTATTGACATCAGTGGGAGGAGCTAAAATCAACCCAACAGCTTTGGAAACTGCATGGGATATTGTTTTATGGCAGTTATTTGCCAGGCAAATACATAAATAAATAATGTAAATGTGACCATAGTTTTTATACTGTCTTGAAACGTACCATTTTCTGTCATTTTTCAGGATAAGTATTGAGTTGTCGGATTATGAGAACACTCATGAAGTTTTACTTGCTCTTCAAAACATACCCTATAAAGGAGGAAACACAAAGACTGGAGAAGCCCTTGGCTTCCTGGCAGACAGAGTATTCAATCCCTCCATTTCCAGGGAAGATGCTGCTAAGGTTAGTGATTCTATAATATCTGTGTTTTCTACAATGTGAGACTCATGTTATACAGATTATATAGTAATATCAACTGTATTTAATCAAATATTATTCTTTTTTGGGACAAACTATTATGAAATATTATAGCCATGCAGTAGTATACTACAGTTTAAGTTCACTGGACTGTTTTAGGTTTAACCAGGTTTATCTGTTGCGTGTAACTCTTTGAAATGTCTCACCCTCATTGGTTGCTTAAAATTTGAAATAAACTGATTAAGTATTGTTGGGATGTAGAAAAATATTGGTCTGTATGGTAATGTAGTGTATGTGAGTGTGTGTATATATATATATATATATATATATATATATATATATATATGTGTGTGTGTGTATACATAAAAATGTATCTCCTTATCAGATAGTTTTGCTACTGACTGATGGAAAATCTGGTGATGCCGTGGAAGAAAAAGCCCAGTTACTTCAGGACAGAGGAGTTACCGTTTTTACTATAGGTAAGTTGGCTATAAACATGTTAACTAAAAATGATAATAATAATAAAAAAAACATCAATGTAATCAACTAATTAGCATTATTAGTTAGAAACAGCAAAGTTAACTAAAACAAAAGAAAACAAAATGAAACAAAACAAAATACTTGGGTAACACTACACCACCCTTTATCTATATTAAATATAGCCAGTTACATGTATTAAAGTGTCCCATTTTCAATGCAACTAAGTAAATTCCATTTCCCCTGTCACATAGATATTTACAGCTCTAGAGTTTAGTTGTTCTGAAAAGAATGAAATAACAAAAGGTGACCACAAATACACCTGAGCACTGTTGTCTCTTATGAGCAGGCTATACTCTCTGATGATTCTGCTGAGGCCTCACATGCTTTTGCAAAATACCCACTGACTGTAATCAAATAACTTCTTCTTCCAGTGAAAACCACCTATGAGCAAAATATAAATTGGTAAAACTGTATCTGAGCCAGTGATAAATAAACATGGAGTAGAATAATCCACCAAAATACGAAGTTCTATCCTCAGTTTACAGTGGAGTCTAATGGACAATGAGATAATGTTTCATCTAGTTTATGTAGGCGCATGACAAAAATAATGTAAGAGCCATGGGCGGTTGTGCCAATATGTTCAGACTCTATTACAACATGACAGATGTCACTGCTATTGAGTGCTGATGTGTTGATGTCTTCATTGTTTCTCTACAGGTATAAAAAACTCAGACATGAATGAGCTGATAAAAATAGCTTCTCATCCCAGCGAGGAGCATATCATTATAGTCAGCGACTTCCGTTTCCTTGACGATCATCTGCCCAAGATTTCCCGAAGAGTTTGCTTTGCAGCTTCTGAGCCCCCAAGGCCAATCAAACAGATTGTGGAAAGTAGGTCTCCAGGGTTTAAATTCATTTTTATGTATTTTAGTTCTTGGATACTATAAACCTGAGGTCTACAGTGTAATGTAAATCAGTGTATTCCATGAGTGGTATCATTTCATCTTATGCTATTATTTACACTGATCACATCAAATATTGCTGGGCTTGTCTGATAGAGTATAGAACAATGTAGGTTGGATACATTAATATAAATAATAATATATTAATAGCCAGTGGTATCTTCACTCCATTAGCTGTGGTACCAATGTATCTCAATATTTTTCTTTTTAATCTTTTTTTTTCAATATATTTTAAATTTCCATTGATATTTTTCCCTTTGTTCCTATTTTCCCCTTCTTCCCTTCTCTCGCTCACATTCCATTTTATTGAGCTCCCTCAGGTTTGTTGTGTTAGCTTTTGTGCTTAGTATATTATGTCATGTATAAGGTTAAGGAACAGGGAAAAACACTAGTGTAAGTGACTGTGACATCAAGACCACATTTCAATTAACCCAATCAGAGATCTGGTTGACTGTACAGACCTCTAGGCATCAACTCCATGGGGTAGATTTATCATAGTGCAAGCGGACATGATATGAAGTAGCGTATCATGTCCGCTGCACATCGATAAATGCCGCCCCCTGCAGATTTGCAGCCAATTGGCCGCTAGCAGGGGGTGTCAATCAGACCGATCATATTCGATCGAGTTGATTTCTGTCTGCGGCCTCAGAGCAGGCGGACAAGTTATGGAGCAGCGGTCTTTAGACCGTTGATTCATAACTTCTGTTTCCGGCGAGCCTGAAGGCTTGCGCGGAAATAGGGGCATCAAGCTCCATACAGAGCTTGATAAATCGTCCCCATATGTTAGGTGAAAGATTAAACTAAATTAAAGGGACATTATACACTAGATTTTTCTTTGCATAAATGTTTTGTAGATGATGCATGTATATAGCCTATAGAGATACATTGTGCTGATTTTCAGACTCCTAACCAAGCACAAAGTTTTAGAAGTATACTGATGTATACCTACTTCAGCTTGCTCCTGTTTGTGTCTTTTCATATGCAGAGGAAGGGGGAGGGGGGGAGTGTCTGCTTTTTCTGCTATTTCCCACTTGCAGTGGGTGTTCCAGTAACCTTTTAAACAGAGCTAAACTGGGAGCTCCTAAGTAAGTTTTTAAATGGTTTTATGCTGGATTTTGTTCATATTATTTTGTTCATATGATTTTGTTCATATTATTCTTTATAGCAGTGTCTATTGCATGCAGTTATATGAAAATTGGTGTATACTGTCCCTTTAACCAAATTAAAGTCTGTTTTTTGTTTTCACTCCCTTGACACCTACAGTTAAGTTTTTGAATGAGATGGTTAAGTCCACAATTAAGTTTTTACAATTAGGGATCTTGCACAGCCTGGGCATAAGTACATGTAACAGATCATAAGAAATGAGTGAAACCCCCTGTATAAGGGGTAATAATGTTATTGACAATTTTTCACAAAACCCTTTAACATATTTCTCTTTTTGTCAGGTTTAACTGGCCATGCTAATTAATTCTTGGGCAAATCATTCAAATTCTCTTCTTCATACAGGTGAGAAAATAATTGGCCCCAAAGATCTGATTGTAAGTGAGGAAAGTTACAGCTCTATGCGTCTCAATTGGACCCCAGCCACAGGAGATGTCACAGGGTACCAGGTTGTAGTAAATCCAGTTTTACCTTCAGGGCGTTTAAACTCCAACGACCAGAGACAGGTAAAATCATCCAACTAATGGTACTGCTTGTAGGTTATGTTACAGAAAAACTCACTTACATGTTGTAGTAATAAACTTCTTGCCGCATATTTCAACACAAGTATTATAAGAAATATAGAGCAAGCCAGATTACAAGTGGAATGTTATTAAACGCTCCCGCTCGAGTGTTAACTGTGCTAGAAGTAAACTTTTTGCGCTTGTCGGGTAGTGCTCGTATTATTAGTTGAAAGTAAACTGTCTTTACTCTCACGCTAACCCGACGAGCACAAAAAGCCGAACTTAGACTATCCCGTGCGCGTTCATGTAGTCCCCCATAGAAGTCAATGGATCAAAAAAGTGGAAAAAACCTAACACCCAACTTGCGCGCAAACCCGGTCGCATATTCTCATGTGCGCTAACCTGACATGAAAATATGAATATTTCACATTGCAATGTTCTTCACATACAAGATATGTTCTATTTATTCATAATTACATATTTGACGGTAAACATTTTATATATTTATGACATTGCAAACTGATTTGATGTACACATCACACGTGTGTTTGCATAAGTGTGCCTGTGAGTGCTTGCATGAGTGTGCCCGTGTGTATGTGTGTGCCTTTGTGTGCTTGCATGAGTGTGCCTGTGTGTGCTTGCATGAGTGTGCCTGTGTGTATGTGTATGTACACATACACACAGGCAAATTCATGCATACTCATGCAAGCACACACAGAGGCCTACTTATCAAGCCGTCAACTGCAAATACGCTGGAATTCTGCAGCGTAATTGTGGAGAGCCTGATTCCCCTTAGTTATGAAAGCCTACAGACCGGCAAAAGTTGAAATCTATGATGTAACATGATCCGCCGGTCTCAGTCCGACACAGATCGATGCTTACGTAATAACAGATGTTCCGAATTCAAATTCGGCACTATCTGACAACTTTTAGTAGTTAACAAATACCTAACAGGTACGCTTGCCACTATTCCGGCCCAGCGTACCTGGTTTTCAATCCGCCGCTCTGGAGGCGGCGGATGCCATAGGAATCAGGGAGTCTTAAAGCAGTGAAAGCTCATGTTCGTTGCTGCCCGATATCCCATTGATTCTTATGCGAGAATAAAAGTTATGTTTACACCTAACACCCTAACATAACCCCTCGAGTCTAAACACCCCTAATCTGCTGCCCCTGCCACTGCCGCCACATACATTATACTTATTAACCCCTAATCTGCCGCCCCGACACCGCCGCCACCTACATTATACTTATTAACCCCTAATCTTCGGCCCCGCCACCGCCGCCACCTACATTATACTTATTAACCCCTAATCTGCCGCCCGACACTGCCGCCACCTACATTATACTTATTAACCCCTAATCTGCCGCCCCGCCACCTACATTATACTTATTAACCCCTAATCTGCCGCCCCGCCACCTACATTATACTTATAAACCCTTAATCTACCGTTCCGCCACTGCCGCTACCAACATTAATTTGCATACAAAGAGAGAAGCGCTCTACCAGGAACGAACAACAGCTCAGTGGCTTGTTCTATGGCGATTTACCACCCGGAAGCAGCCTCTTTTAGACCAGTGTGCTTTTCACAGAAGAAAACTTTCCTGAAGTATATCAGTCTGATCCCGCCAAGTAAGGTCAGTCCAGCCCCGAAATACCAGGCAATTCTCCTCTGAACAAGGAACATGACAACCCCAGACAATCGTTTCGGCCTCCTATGGGCCTCGTCAGTGAGGTGCAGCCACATTCCTCTAAGCACACTGGGCAAGGAGTCCACGTCTGGTTTCCCCCATCACCCATAGGGAGACTTCCCCAGGGTCATAATAATTTGCATACAAAGAGAGAAGCGCTCTACCAGGAACGAACAACAGCTCAGTGGCTTGTTCTATGGCGATTTACCACCCGGAAGCAGCCTCTTTTAGACCAGTGTGCTTTTCACAGAAGAAAACTTTCCTGAAGTATATCAGTCTGATCCCGCCAAGTAAGGTCAGTCCAGCCCCGAAATACCAGGCAATTCTCCTCTGAACAAGGAACATGACAACCCCAGACGATCGTTTCGGCCTCCTATGGGCCTCGTCAGTGAGGTGCAGCCACATTCCTCTAAGCACACTGGGCAAGGAGTCCACGTCTGGTTTCCCCCATCACCCATAGGGAGACTTCCCCACGGTCATAATAATTTGCATACAAAGAGAGAAGCGCTCTACCAGGAACGAACAACAGCTCAGTGGCTTGTTCTATGGCGATTTACCACCCGGAAGCAGCCTCTTTTAGACCAGTGTGCTTTTCACAACATTATACTTATTAACCTCTAAACTGCTGCCCCACACCAACGCCACCTACATAAAGTTATCAACCCCTATTCCACCACTCCCAGACCCCGCCACCACCTACTTAAAGTTGCGCACAGGGCTGAGTTCACATACAAAATAAAATGGGATAAATACCAATGGTCTTGGGTGGAAATAAATATATATAAGAAAGACAATAAAAACTGCTAGGCACTATAAAAAGTCAAATAATTGAGGAGTTAATTTAATATATAGATCAGAAAATACAGATCAAACAAATAAATTCATGCAATACATAAAATCCCTAAAACATATCTAAATAAATAATTCCTATATGATGTGGCCACATCCAATATAAAAAAACTCTATCTAGTAATAACTCCTAAATAGAAAATGCAGATATATATACGTTACGTGATCTTAAAAGAAGCTGATACTAAAGTATAAATACAAATAGGCTAGATGCATAAAACAAGGTATCCTCACTAATATCTAATACATGAATTAAAAAAGGGGTATAAAAAGTAGGCACCGTTACCAATATATGGGCATAGAAAATGGCAATCCACTATATTTAATCTCCAACAGAGTTCACGTTTCCGTTTCTGTGCACAGGCAGGAAAAAACAAAGGCCTAGATTTGGAGTTTTGCGTTAGAAGGGGTGCGTTAGCTACGCGTGCTTTTTTTGGCCGCACCTTTTAAATACCGCTGGTATTTAGAGTTCACAGAATGGCTGCGTTTTCAGTGCGTTAGGCTCCAAAAAGGGAGCGTAGAGCATAATTTACCGCCACTGCAACTCTCAATACCAGCGGTGCTTACGGACGCGTCCAGCTTCAAAAACGTGCTTGTGCACGATTCCCCCATAGGAAACAATGGGACAGTTTGAGCTAAAAAAAAAACTAACACCTGCAAAAAAGCAGCGTTCAGCTCCTAACGCAGCCCCATTGTTTCTGCCGCTCCGTACACCGCCGCAACCTACATTATAGTTATGTACCCCTAATCTGCTGCCCCTAACACCGCCGACCCCTATATTATATTTATTAACCCCTAATCTGCCCCCCACAACGTCGCCGCCAGCTACCTACAATTATTAACCCCTAATCTGCCGACCGGACCTCACCGCTACTATAATAAAGTTATTAACCCCTAATCCGCCTCACTCCCGCCTCAATAACCCTATAAGAAATAGTATTAACCCCTAATCTGCCCTCCCTAACATCGCCGACACCTAACTTCAATTATTAACCCCTAATCTGCCGACAGGACCTCGCCACTACTCTATTAAATGTATTAACCCCTAAAGTCTAACCATAACCCTAACACCCCCCTAAGTTAAATATAATTTCTTTCATGTAATTAGCAAGAGTCCATGAGCTAGTGACGTATGGGATATACATTCCTACCAGGAGGGGCAAAGTTTCCCAAACCTCAAAATGCCTATAAATACACCCCTCACCACACCCACAATTCAGTTTTACAAACTTTGCCTCCGATGGAGGTGGTGAAGTAAGTTTGTGCTAGATTCTACGTTGATATGCGCTCCGCAGCAAGTTGGAGCCCGGTTTTCCTCTCAGCGTGCAGTGAATGTCAGAGGGATGTGAGGAGAGTATTGCCTATTTGAATGCAGTGATCTCCTTCTACGGGGTCTATTTCATAGGTTCTCTGTTATCGGTCGTAGAGATTCATCTCTTACCTCCCTTTTCAGATCGACGATATACTCTTATATATACCATTACCTCTGCTGATTCTCGTTTCAGTACTGGTTTGGCTTTCTACAAACATGTAGATGAGTGTCCTGGGGTAAGTAAATCTTATTTTCCGTGACACTCTAAGCTATGGTTGGGCACTTTGTTTATAAAGTTCTAAATATATGTATTCAAACATTTATTTGCCTTGAATCAGAATGTTCAACTTTCCTTATTTTTCAGACAGTCAGTTTCATATTTGGGATAATGCATTTGAATTAATCATTTTTTCTTACCTTCAAAAATTTGACTCTTTTTTCCCTGTGGGCTGTTAGGCTCGCGGGGGCTGAAAATGCTTCATTTTATTGCGTCATTCTTGGCGCGGACTTTTTTGGCGCAAAAATTCTTTTCCGTTTCCGGCGTCATACGTGTCGCCGGAAGTTGCGTCATTTTTTGACGTTATTTTGCACCAAAAATGTCGGCGTTCCGGATGTGGCGTCATTTTTGGCGCCAAAAGCATTTAGGCGCCAAATAATGTGGGCGTCTGATTTGGCGCTAAAAAATATGGGCGTCGCTTTTGTCTCCACATTATTTTAGTCTAATTTTTCATTGCTTCTGGTTGCTAGAAGCTTGTTCTTTGGCATTTTTTCCCATTCCTGAAACTGTCATTTAAGGAATTTGATCAATTTTGCTTTATATGTTGTTTTTTCTCTTACATATTGCAAGATGTCTCACGTTGCATCTGAGTCAGAAGATACTACAGGAAAATTGCTGTCTAGTGCTGGATCTACCAAAGCTAAGTGTATCTGCTGTAAACTTTTGGTAGCTATTCCTCCGGCTGTTGTTTGTATTAATTGTCATGACAAACTTGTTAATGCAGATAATATTTCCTTTAGTAAAGTACCATTGTCTGTTGCAGTTCCTTCAACATCTAAGGTGCAGAATGTTCTTGATAACATAAGAGATTTTGTTTCTGAATCCATCAAGAAGGCTATGTCTGTTATTTCTCCTTCTAGTAAACGTAAAAAATCTTTTAAAACTTCTCTCCCTACAGATGAATTTTTAAATAAACATCATCATTCTGATTCTGATGATTCTTCTGGTTCAGAGGATTCTGTCTCAGAGATTGATGCTGATAAATCTTCATATTTATTTAAAATGGAATTTATTCGTTCTTTACTTAAAGAAGTACTAATTGCTTTAGAAATAGAGGATTCTGGTCCTCTTGATACTAATTCTAAACGTTTAGATAAGGTATTTAAATCTCCTGTGGTTATTCCAGAAGTTTTTCCTGTTCCTAATGCTATTTCTGCAGTAATTTCCAAAGAATGGGATAAATTGGGTAATTCATTTACTCCTTCTAAACGTTTTAAGCAATTTTATCCTGTACCATCTGACAGGTTGGAATTTTGGGACAAAATCCCTAAAGTTGATGGGGCTATTTCTACCCTTGCTAAACGTACTACTATTCCTACGTCAGATGGTACTTCGTTTAAAGATCCTTTAGATAGGAAAATTGAATCCTTTCTAAGAAAAGCTTATCTGTGTTCAGGTAATCTTCTTAGACCTGCTATATCATTGGCTGATGTTGCTGCAGCTTCAACTTTTTGGTTGGAAACTTTAGCGCAACAAGTAACAAATCATGATTCTCATGATATTATTATTCTTCTTCAGCATGCTAATAATTTTATTTGTGATGCCATTTTTGATATTATCAGAGTTGATGTCAGGTTTATGTCTCTAGCTATTTTAGCTAGAAGAGCTTTATGGCTTAAGACTTGGAATGCTGATATGGCTTCTAAATCAACTCTACTTTCCATTTCTTTCCAGGGTAACAAATTATTTGGTTCTCAGTTGGATTCTATTATCTCAACTGTTACTGGTGGGAAAGGAACTTTTTTACCACAGGATAAAAAATCTAAAGGTAAAAACAGGGCTAATAATCGTTTTCGTTCCTTTCATTTCAACAAAGAACAAAAGCCTGATCCTTCATCCTCAGGAGCAGTTTCAGTTTGGAAACCATCTCCAGTCTGGAATAAATCCAAGCCTGCTAGAAAGGCAAAGCCTGCTTCTAAGTCCACATGAAGGTGCGGCCCTCATTCCAGCTCAGCTGGTAGGGGGCAGGTTACATTTTTTCAAAGAAATTTGGATCAATTCTGTTCACAATCTTTGGATTCAGAACATTGTTTCAGAAGGGTACAGAATTGGTTTCAAGATGAGACCTCCTGCAAAGAGATTTTTTCTTTCCCGTGTCCCAGTAAATCCAGTAAAAGCTCAAGCATTTCTGAATTGTGTTTCAGATCTAGAGTTGGCTGGAGTAATTATGCCAGTTCCAGTTCCGGAACAGGGGATGGGGTTTTATTCAAATCTCTTCATTGTACCAAAGAAGGAGAATTCCTTCAGACCAGTTCTGGATCTAAAAATATTGAATCGTTATGTAAGGATACCATCGTTCAAGATGGTAATTGTAAGGACTATCTTGCCTTTTGTTCAGCAAGGGAATTATATGTCCACAATAGATTTACAGGATGCATATCTGCATATTCCGATTCATCCAGATCATTATCAGTTCCTGAGATTCTCTTTTCTGGACAAGCATTACCAGTTTGTGGCTCTGCCGTTTGGCCTAGCTACAGCTCCAAGAATTTTTACAAAGGTTCTCGGTGCCCTTCTGTCTGTAATCAGAGAACAGGGTATTGTGGTATTTCCTTATTTGGACGATATCTTGGTACTTGCTCAGTCTTTACATTTAGCAGAATTTCATACGAATCGACTTGTGTTGTTTCTTCAAGATCATGGTTGGAGGATCAATTTACCAAAAAGTTCTTTGATTCCTCAGACAAGGGTAACCTTTCTGGGTTTCCAGTTAGATTCAGTGTCCATGACTCTGTCTTTAACAGACAAGAGACGTCTAAAATTGATTGCAGCTTGTCGAAACCTTCAGTCACAATCATTCCCTTCGGTAGCCTTATGCATGGAAATTCTAGGTCTTATGACTGCTGCATCGGACGCGATCCCCTTTGCTCATTTTCATATGCGACCTCTTCAGCTCTGTATGCTGAATCAATGGTGCAAGGATTACACAAAGATATCTCAATTAATATCTTTAAAACCGATTGTTCGACACTCTCTAACGTGGTGGACAGATCACCATCGTTTAATTCAGGGGGCTTCTTTTGTGCTTCCGACCTGGACTGTAATTTCAACAGATGCAAGTCTCACAGGTTGGGGAGCTGTGTGGGGATCTCTGACGGCACAAGGAGTTTGGGAATCTCAGGAGGTGAGATTACCGATCAATATTTTGGAACTCCGTGCAATTTTCAGAGCTCTTCAGTTTTGGCCTCTTCTGAAGAGAGAATCGTTCATTTGTTTTCAGACAGACAATGTCACAACTGTGGCATACATCAATCATCAAGGAGGGACTCACAGTCCTCTGGCTATGAAAGAAGTATCTCGAATTTTGGTTTGGGCGGAATCCAGCTCCTGTCTAATCTCTGCGGTTCATATCCCAGGTATAGACAATTGGGAAGCGGATTATCTCAGTTGCCAAACGTTGCATCCGGGCGAATGGTCTCTTCACCCAGAGGTATTTCTTCAGATTGTTCAAATGTGGGAACTTCCAGAAATAGATCTGATGGCGTCTCATCTAAACAAGAAACTTCCCAGGTATCTGTCTAGATCCCGGGATCCTCAGGCGGAGGCAGTGGATGCATTATCACTTCCTTGGAAGTATCATCCTGCCTATATCTTTCCGCCTCTAGTTCTTCTTCCAAGAGTAATCTCCAAGATTCTGAAGGAATGCTCGTTTGTTCTGCTGGTAGCTCCGGCATGGCCTCACAGGTTTTGGTATGCGGATCTTGTCCGGATGGCCTCTTGCCAACCGTGGACTTTTCCGTTAAGACCAGACCTTCTGTCTCAAGGTCCTTTTTTCCATCAGGATCTGAAATCCTTAAATTTAAAGGTATGGAGATTGAACGCTTGATTCTTGGTCAAAGAGGTTTCTCTGACTCTGTGATTAATACTATGTTACAGGCTCGTAAATCTGTATCTAGAGAGATATATTATAGAGTCTGGAAGACTTATATTTCTTGGTGTCTTTCTCATCATTTTTCTTGGCATTCTTTTAGAATACCGAGAATTTTACAGTTTCTTCAGGATGGTTTAGATAAGGGTTTGTCCGCAAGTTCCTTGAAAGGACAAATCTCTGCTCTTTCTGTTCTTTTTCACAGGAAGATTGCTATTCTTCCTGATATTCATTGTTTTGTACAAGCTTTGGTTCGTATAAAACCTGTCATTAAGTCAATTTCTCCTCCTTGGAGTTTGAATTTGGTTCTGGGGGCTCTTCAAGCTCCTCCGTTTGAACCTATGCATTCATTGGACATTAAATTACTTTCTTGGAAAGTTTTGTTCCTTTTGGCCATCTCTTCTGCCAGAAGAGTTTCTGAATTATCTGCTCTTTCTTGTGAGTCTCCTTTTCTGATTTTTCATCAGGATAAGGCGGTGTTGCAAACTTCTTTTGAATTTTTACCTAAAGTTGTGAATTCCAACAACATTAGTAGAGAAATTGTGGTTCCTTCATTATGTCCTAATCCTAAGAATTCTAAGGAGAAATCGTTGCATTCTTTGGATGTTGTTAGAGCTTTGAAATATTATGTTGAAGCTACTAAATCTTTCCGAAAGACTTCTAGTCTATTTGTTATCTTTTCCGGTTCTAGAAAAGGCCAGAAAGCTTCTGCCATTTCTCTGGCATCTTGGTTGAAATCTTTAATTCATCTTGCCTATGTTGAGTCGGGTAAAACTCCGCCTCAGAGGATTACTGCTCATTCTACTAGGTCAGTTTCTACTTCCTGGGCGTTTAGGAATGAAGCTTCGGTTGATCAGATTTGCAAAGCAGCAACTTGGTCCTCTTTGCATACTTTTACTAAATTCTACCATTTTGATGTATTTTCTTCTTCTGAAGCAGTTTTTGGTAGAAAAGTACTTCAGGCAGCGGTTTCAGTTTGAATCTTCTGCTTATGTTTTTCATTAAACTTTATTTTGGGTGTGGATTATTTTCAGCAGGAATTGGCTGTCTTTATTTTATCCCTCCCTCTCTAGTGACTCTTGTGTGGAAAGATCCACATCTTGGGTAATCATTATCCCATACGTCACTAGCTCATGGACTCTTGCTAATTACATGAAAGAAAACATAATTTATGTAAGAACTTACCTGATAAATTCATTTCTTTCATATTAGCAAGAGTCCATGAGGCCCGCCCTTTTTTTGTGGTGGTTATGATTTTGTATAAAGCACAATTATTCCAATTCCTTATTTTATATGCTTTCGCACTTTTTTATCACCCCACTTCTTGGCTATTCGTTAAACTGAATTGTGGGTGTGGTGAGGGGTGTATTTATAGGCATTTTGAGGTTTGGGAAACTTTGCCCCTCCTGGTAGGAATGTATATCCCATACGTCACTAGCTCATGGACTCTTGCTAATATGAAAGAAATGAATTTATCAGGTAAGTTCTTACATAAATTATGTTTTTATTCTAACGAAATAAATTAACTCTTATTAAATAAATTATTCCTATTTAAAGCTAAATACTTACCTGTAAAATAAATCCTAATATAGCTACAATATAAATTATAATTATATTGTAGCTATTTTAGGATTTATATTTATTTTACAGGCAACTTTGTATTTATTTTAACCAGGTACAATAGCTATTAAATAGTTAATAACTATTTAATAGCTACCTAGTTAAAATAATTACAAAATTACCTGTAAAATAAATCCTAACCTAAGTTACAATTAAACCTAACACTACACTAGCAATAAATTAATTAAATAAAATACCTACAATTAAATACAATTAAACCTAACACTACACTATCAATAAATTAATTAAATACAATACCTACAAATAAATACAATTAAATAAACTAACTAAAGTACAAAAAATAAAAAGAACTAAGTTACAAAAAAATAAAAAAATATTTACAAACATTAGAAAAATATTACAACAATTTTAAACTAATTACACCTACTCTAAGCCCCTAATAAAATAACAAAGCCCCCCAAAATAAAAAAATGCCCTACCCTATTCTAAAATTAAAATAGAAAAGCTCTTTTACCTTACCAGCCCTTAAAAGGGCCCTTTGCGGGGCATGCCCCAAAGAATTCAGCTCTTTTGCCTGGAAAAAAAACATACAATACCCCCCCAACATTACAACCCACCACCCACATACCCCTAATCTAACCCAAACCCCCCTTAAATAAACCTAACACTAAGCCCCTGAAGATCTTCCTACCTTATCTTCACCACACCGGGTATCAGCGATTGGTCCAGGCTCCGATGTCTTGATCCAAGCCCAAGCGGGGGGCTGAAGACATCCATCCTCCGGCTGAAGTCTTGATCCAAGCGGGCAGAAGAGGACATCCGGACCGGCAAACATCTTCATCCAGGCGGCATCTTCTATGTTCTTCCATCCGATGACGAGCGGCTGATCTTAAAGACCTCCAGCACGGATCCATCCTCTTCTTCCGACGACTAGACGACGAATGAAGGTTCCTTTAAGGGACGTCATCCAAGATGGCGTCCCTCGAATTCCGATTGGATGATAGGATTCTATCAGCCAATAGGAATTAAGGTAGGAAAATTCTGATTGGCTGATGGAATCAGCCAATCAGATTCAAGTTCAATCTGATTGGCTGATTGGATCAGCCAATCAGATTGAGCTCACATTCTATTAGCTGATCGGAACAGCCAATAGAATGCGAGCTCAATCTGATTGGCTGATTGGATCAGCCAATCGGATTGAACTTGAATCTGATTGGCTGATTACATCAGCCAATCAGAATTTTCCTACCTTAATTCCGATTGGCTGATAGAATCCTATCAGCCAATCGGAATTCGAGGGACGCCATCTTGGATGACGTCCCTTAAAGGAACCTTCATTCGTCGTCTAGTCGTCGGAAAAAGAGGATGGATCCGCGCTGGAGGTCTTGAAGATCAGCCGCTCGTCATCGGATGGAAGAACATAGAAGATGCTGCCTGGATGAAGATGTTTGCCGGTCCGGATGTCCTCTTCTGCCCGCTTGGATCAAGACTTCAGCCGGAGGATAGATGTCTTCAGCCCCCCGCTTGGGCTTGGATCAAGACATCGGAGCCTGGACCGATCGCTGATACCCGGTGTGGTGAAGATAAGGTAGGAAGATCTTCAGGGGCTTAGTGTTAGGTTTATTTAAGGGGGTTTGGGTTAGATTAGGGGTATGTGGGTGGTGGGTTGTAATGTTGGGGGGGGGTATTGTATGTTTTTTTTCCAGGCAAAAGAGCTGAATTCTTTGGGGCATGCCCCGCAAATGGCCCTTTTAAGGGCTGGTAAGGTAAAAGAGCTTTTCTATTTTAATTTTAGAATAGGGTAGGGCATTTTTTTATTTTGGGGGGCTTTGTTATTTTATTAGAGGGCTTAGAGTAGGTGTAATTAGTTTAAAATTTTTGTAATATTTTTCTAATGTTTGTAAATATTTTTTTATTTTTTGTAACTTAGTTCTTTTTTATTTTTTGTACTTTAGTTAGTTTATTTAATTGTATTTATTTGTAGGTATTGTATTTAATTAATTTATTGATAGTGTAGTGTTAGGTTTAATTGTAACTTAGGTTAGGATTTATTTTACAGGTCATTTTGTAATTATTTTAACTAGGTAGCTATTAAATAGTTATTAACTATTTAATAGCTATTGTACCTGGTTAAAATAAATACAAAGTTGCCTGTAAAATAAATATAAATCCTAAAATAGCTATAATATAATTATAATTTATATTGTAGCTATATTAGGATTTATTTTACAGGTAAGTATTTAGCTTTAAATAGGAATAATTTATTTAATAAGAGTTAATTTATTTCGTTATATTTAAATTATATTTAACTTAGGGGGGGTGTTAGTGTTAGGGTTAGACTTAGCTTTAGGGGTTAATACATTTATTAGAGTAGCGGTGAGGTCCGGTCGGCAGATTAGGGGTTAATAAGTGTAGGTAGGTGTCGGCAACATTGAGGGGGGCAGATTAGGGGTTAATAAATATAATATAGGGGTCGGCGGTGTTAGGGGCAGCAGATTAGGGGTACATAAGTATAACGTAGGTTGCGGCGGTGTGCGGTCGGCAGATTAGGGGTTAAAAAAATTTAATCGAGTGGCGGCGATGTGGGGGGACCTCGGTTTAGGGGTACATAGGTAGTTTATGGGTGATAGTGTACTTTAGAGGACAGTAGTTAAGAGCTTTATGAACCGGCGTTAGCCCAAAAAGCTCTTAACTCCTGACTTTTTTCTGCGGCTGGAGTTTTGTCGTTAGAGTTCTAACTCTCACTCCAGCCAAGACTCTAAATACCGGCGTTAGAAAGATCCCATTGAAAAGATAGGATACGCAACTGGCGTAGGGGGATCTGCGGTATGGAAAAGTCGCGGCTGGAAAGTGAGCGTTAGACCCTTTCCTGACTGACTCCAAATACCAGCGGGCGGTAAAAACCAGCGTTAGGAGCCTCTAACGCTGGTTTTGACGGCTACCGCCAAACTCTAAATCTAGGCGAAATTGTTTGATGATTACAGCTAATAACCCATTGACTGTTATATATCGAAAATAAGAGTTGAGTCTCTCTGAGTAGTAAAAGAGTATTAACACAAGTTGCTGACCGGTCAGATCAAACTGTCTCCAAAACAATGAAATGTGGTATACAGTGTTCTCCACGTACCTGACAGGCTTTAAAGCTAAGAGTGGCTCCGATGCTGTATCCGCGCTCACGACAGAGTGAGCAGCTGTGAGCACTGCATGCTGAGCTTTCTCCTTACTCCCAAGCGTGACTCCAGCGTCTTCACTGTCTGCGTGTACGTACTTCGTCACCTGACAGATATCCTCCAATCGGGACTCTGAAAAAGCGGTCCAAATTCAAATGTCACCTTGTAGTGTAAATGGTAAAGGAAATCAAATGTAATCTCCTTTTCAGACAGTGTGCGATATCATTATCACAGAAATCTCCTTCTATAAACTAAATTGATATTTTGTGACGACTTGATCCCATCCGGCTAAAGGCCCTATGATCACATGGTACAATTACCAACAAGAAGAGGAAGCCCTCCCTAGTTACACAAAATAAAAAATAAATGATCAAATATTTAAACTAATTACACCTAATCTAAGAGCCCTATGAAAATAAAAAAGCCCCTCCAAAATAAAAAAAACCCTAACCTACAATAAACTACCAATGGCCCTTAAAAGGGCCTTTTGCGGGGCATTGCCCCAAAGAAATAAGCCCTTTTACCTGTAAATAAAAAATACAAATATCCCCCCAACAGTAAAAGCCACCAACCACACAACCAAGCCCCCCCAAATAAAAACCTAACTAAAAAAACCTAAGCTCCCCAATGCCCTGAAAAGGGCATTTGTATGGGCATTGTCCTTAAAAGGGCATTTAGCTCTTTTTCAAAAGCTCAAACCCTAATCTAAAAATAAAACCCACCCAATAAACCCTTAAAAAATCCTAACACTAACCCCCGGCAGAAGTCTTCATCCAAGCAACCAAAGTCTTCATACAAGCCTGCAGAAGTCTTCACCCAGACGGCCGGCATCTTCTATCTATTTATCTATTTCTATTTGTGTAACTTAGTGTTTATTTTTTTTGTAACTTAGTGTTTATTTTTTGTAACTTAGTTGTTAGTTTTTTGTAACTTTGTAATTTTTTATTGTAGATTTAAATTATTTGAGTAGGGTTAGGTGTTTAAATATATAATACAGTTAATTAATTTGTAGTTTAATGTAATTTTAGTATAACAGTTAGGGTAGATTAATTATTAGTTTAATATAGTTTAATGTAATTTTAGTATAATAGTTAGGGTAGGTTAATTATTAGTTTAATATAGTTTAATTTAATTTTAGTGTAATAGTTAGGGTAGATTAATTAATAGTTTAATATAGTTTAATTTAATTTTAGTATAATAGTTAGGGTAGGTTAATTATTAGTTTAATATAGTTTAATTTAAATCTAAAGGTAAGTTTAAATTTATTATATGATAAGGTTGAGTTAATATTTAATATAAAGGCAGCGGGTTGTTAGGTTTAGGGGTTAATAGGTTAACTTAGTTTATGGCGATGTGGGGGGCTGGCGGTTTAGGGGTTAATAGGTTTAGTAAGTGTTAGTGATGTGGGAGGCCAAAGGTTTAGGGGTTAATACCTTTAGTTAGTTGCAGCGGGGTCCGAGAGAGGCGGGATAAGGGTTAATAACTTTATTAGAGTTGCGGTGGGGTCCGGGAGCGGTGAGATAGGGGTTAATACGTTTATTAGAGTTGCGGTGGGCTCCGGGAGCGGCGGTTTAGGGGGTTAATAACTTTATTTAGTTGCGGCGGGGTCCGGGAGTGGCGGGATAGGGGTTAAACAGTTTAGTATAGTTAACAACAGTCTGCAGCTCATCGACCCGTACTTGGTGCGTGGCTTTTTGACAGCTTTTTTGTTAAATATGGAGAGCGTATTCAGGTCTGCGGCGGTGATGTTAGGCGAGCTTATTGGTGCCGTTGAATGCAAGTTAGTTGATGGCTTGATAAGTAGGCACACTCATGCATACACATGCAAGCACACAGGCACACTCATGCATACACACAGTCAAACTCGTGCATACTCATGCAAGCACACACAGGCACACTCATGCATACTCATGCAAGCACACAAAGGCACACTCATGCATACATATGCAAGCACACAGACACACTCATGCATACACGCAGGCAAACTTGTGCATACTCATGCAAGCACACACAGGCACACTCATGCATACACATGCAAGAACACACAGGCTCACTCACACATACACACAGGCAAAGTCATGCATACTCATGCAAGCACTCACAGGCATACTCACACATACACATAGGCAAACTCGTGCATACTCATGCAAGCACACACAGGCAAACTCATGCAAGCACACACAAGCACATTCATGCAAGCACACAGGCACACGCATGCATACTCATTCAAGAACACACAGGCACACTCACACATACTCACAGGTAAATTCATGCATACTTATGCAAGCACACACATGCACACTCATGCATACAAACAGGCAAACTCATGCATACTCATGCAAGCACACACAGGCACACTCACACATGCACACAGGCAAACTCATGCATACTCATGCAAGCACACACAGGCACACTCATGCATACTCATGCAAGCACACACAGGCAAACTCATGCCTACTCATTCAAGCACACACATACACACAGGCATACTCATGCAAGCACACACAGACACACAGACACACTCATGCAAGCACACACAGGCACACACATACAAACAGGCGCATTCATGCAAGCACACACAGGCACACACATACAAACATGCACACTCATACAAGCAGACACAAGCAAACACATACACACAGGCACACTCATGCAAACACGTGTGATGTGTACATCAAATCAGTTTGCAATGTCATAAATACATAAAATGTTAAGTGTCAGATACCCTATCAAAAAGTACAAGTTTTTTTTAATATTAATGTGTTCATTTAATTAAAAAAGGGTGTAGTTAAATACCAAAATATTTGTAAATAGACTGTGCACTGTGGATTTATGTTATGGTTTAAAGGTTTTGTAGTAAATTAATACATGCAGTAGGTGGCAGTGTTTGGCAATGATTGTTATAAGGAGATGCCAGCTTTGTGCATTAGTTGAAGCTTAAAGGAACATTCGGCTAGATTACGAGTTTTGTGTTATGGCTGAAAAAGCCTCATAGCGCTGCTTTTTCACTACCGCTGGTATTACGAGTCTTGCAGGTATTTCTGCACCGCACACTTTTTTGGCCGTAACGCAGCGTAACTACCGCAGCTTTCAAAAAGTCCTTTTTCAATGGGATTTCCATAGCGCCGGTATTACGAGTCTGCCTGGGAGGCCAAAAAATTTAGTTACAGCCCATAACTACAAGATCCGTAACGTAAACAGTAGTTATGAGTTTTACGCTCCAAAGTCGTAACATAAAACTTATAACTAAAGTGCTAACTAATCTGCCGCTCCGGACATCGCCGCCACTATAAGAAACATATTTACCCCTAAACCGCTGTACTCCCGCATTGCAAACACTTGTTAAATATTAGTAACCCCTAATCTGCTGTCCCTAACATCGCCGCAACCTACATTACACTTATTAACCCCTAATCTGCCACCCCCAATGTTGCCGCCACTATACTAAAGTTATAAACCCCTAAACCTAACCCTAAGTCTAACCCTAACACCCCCTACTTTAATATAATTAAAATAAATCTAGGCCTTGATCCGATATGCAGCGTCGCCCGCAAAAGCCGGCGACGCCAAATTTTGTGCTGGTTTGGTGTCACATATCGCTCGTATATTTCTGCCTTCGGCCGTAGTTTTTTGGCCCATAGACAGGTATACCAAACCAGCGCAGTTTGGTATCCAATATACAGCGTAAGGACTGTAAATTCTACTCCATTTTCACCTCGCCACAAATTGCAGGCGTAGTAAGCCTTACGCTGTCTATTGGAGCCCCGTAACTCCCTAAACTAGCTGCTAAATAAAACCTAACACCTAACGCATGCGCAATGTCTATCTACATGTCAACCGCGATCCCCTGCCGCAATCCCTAATAAAGTATTTAACCCCTAAACCGCCGCTCCCGGATCCCGCCGCCACCTACATTAAATGTATAACCCCCTAATGTGAGCCCCTACACCGCCGCCATCTACATTACCTACCCCCTAATGTGAGCCCCTTATACCGCCGCCATCTACATTATCTACCCCCTAATGTGAGCCCCTTACACCGCCGCCACCTACATTAACTACACCCTAATGTGAGCTCCTACCCCGCCGACAGCTATATTAAAATTATTAACCCCTAATCTAATCCCACTATACCGCCGCCACCTATATTAAATTATTAACCCCTAATCTAATCCCCCTATACCGCCGCCACCAATATTAAATTATTTACCCCCTAAAATACTAAACTATCCCTACCACTAAACCTAAGTCCAACCCTACAAATAGCCCTAAAAAGGACTTTTTGCGTGGCATTACCCCAAAGTTAACAGCTCTATTGCCAGCCCTTAATAGGGCTTTTTGCTGGCCATTGCCCTAAAGTAATCAGCTCTTTTACCAGCCCTTAAAAGGGCTTTTTGCGGGGCATTGTTACAAAGTAATCAGCTCTTTTGCATCTAATCTAAATCCCCCTACACCGCCACCACCTATAATAAATGTATTACCCCCTAATCTAATCCCCCTACACCGCCGCCACCTATATTAAATACATTACCCCCTAATCTAATCCCACTATACCGCCGACACCTATATTAACTATATTAACCCTAATTATATTAGGGTTAATATAGTTAATATAGTTATTATATTATATATATATTAAGTATAATAACCCTATCTAACTCTAACACCCCTAACGAAATTCTTATTAAAATAAATCTAATTAATATTATTAATTAAAATATTCCTATTTAAATCTAAATACTTACCTATAAAATAAACCCTAAGATAGCTACAATATAATTAATAATTACTTTGTAGCTATGTTAGGGTTTATATTTATTTTACAGGTAACTTGGTATTTATTTTAACTAGGTACAATAGCTATTAAATAGTTAATAACTATTTAATAGCTACCTTGTTAAAACAATTACCAATTTACCTGTAAAATAAATCCTAACCTAAGTTACAAATACACCTACACTATCAATAAATTAAATAAACTACAAATATCTAAACTAAAATACAATTAAATACACTAAACTAAATTACAAAAAAACAAAACACTAAATTACAAAAAATAAAAAAAGATTACAAGAATTTTAAGCTAATTACACCTATTCTAAGCCCCATAATAAAATAATAAAGCCCGCCAAAATAAAAAAATGCCCTACCCTATTCTAAATTGAAAAATAACCAGCTCTTTTACCAGCCCTTAAAAGGGCTTTTTGCGGGGCATGCCCCAAAGTAAACAGCTCTTTTGCCTGTAAAAAACCCCCACAATACCACCCCCCAACATTACAACCCACCACCCACATACCCCTACTCTAAACCCACCCAAACCCCCCTTAAAAAAACCTAACACTAAGCCCCAGAAGATCTCCCTACCTTGAGTCGTCTTCACCCAGCCGGGCCGAACTCTTCATCCAATCCGGGCGATGTCTTCATCCAAGCGGCAAAGAAGAAGTCTTCCACCCGGGCGATGTCTTCGTCCAAGCGGCAAAGAAGAAGTCTTCCATCCCGGCGATGTCTTCATCCAAGCGGCATCTTCAATCTTCTTTCTTCGGACCTCCGACGCGGAACATCCAGCTGGCCCGACGACTGAACGACGAATGAAGTTTCCTTTAAATTATGTCATCCAAGATGGCGTCCCTCGAATTCCGATTGGCTGATAGGATTCTATCAGCCAATCGGAATTAAGGTAAGAAAATCTGATTGGCTGATTCAATCAGCCAATCAGATTCAAGTTCAATCCGATTGGCTGATCCAATCAGCCAACCAGATTGAGCTTGCATTCTATTGGCTGTTCCGATCAGCCAATAGAATGCAAGCTCAATGTGAGCTCAATCTGATTGGCTGATTGGATCAGCCAATCGGATTGAACTTCAATCTGATTGGCTGATTGAATCAGCCAATCAGATTTTCTTACCTTAATTCCGATTAGCTGATAGAATCCTATCAGCCAATTGGAATTTGAGGTACGCCATCTTGGATGACGCAATTTAAAGGAAACTTCATTCGTCGTTCAGTCGTCGGGCCAGCTGGATGTTCCGCGTCGGAGGTCCGAAGCAAGAAGATTGAAGATGCCGCTTGGAGGAAGACTTCGCCCCGATGGAGGACCTCTTCTTTGCCGCTTGGATGAAGACATCGCCGGGATGGAAGACTTCTTCTTTGCCGCTTGGATGAAGACATCGCCCGGATGAAAGACTTCTTCTTTGCCGCTTGGATGAAGACATTGCCCGGATTGGATGAAGAGTTCGGCCCGGCTGGGTGAAGATGACTCAAGGTAGGGAGATCTTCTGGGGCTTAGTGTTAGTTTTTTTTAGGGGGGGGTTTGGGTGGGTTTAGAGTAGGGGTATGTGGGTGGTGGTTTGTAATGTTGGGGGGTGGTATTGTGTTTTTTTTACAGGCAAAAGAGCTGTTTACTTTGGGGCATGCCCTGCAAAAAGCCCTTTTAAGGGCTGGTAAAAGAGCTGGTTATTTTTTAATTTAGAATAGGGTAGGGCATTTTTTTATTTTGGGGGGCTTTATTATTTTATTAGGGGGCTTAGAATAGGTGTAATTAGCTTAAAATTCTTGTAATCTTTTTTTATTTTTTATAATTTAGTGTTTGTTTTTTTTCTAATTTAGTTTAGTGTATTTAATTGTATTTTAGTTTAGATATTTGTAGTTTATTTAATTTATTGATAGTGTAGGTTTATTTGTAACTTAGGTTAGGATTTATTTAACAGGTAAATTGGTAATTATTTTAGCAAGGTAGCTATTAAATAGTTATTAACTATTTAATAGCTATTGTACCTAGTTAAAATAAATACCAAGTTACCTGTAAAATAAATATAAACCCTAACATAGCTACAATGTAATTATTAATTATATTGTAGCTATCTTAGGGTTTATTTTCTAGGTAAGTATTTAGATTTAAATAGGAATATTTTAATTAATAATATTAATATTAATTAGATTTATTTTAATAAGAATTTTGTTAGGGGTGTTAGAGTTAGATAGGGTTATTATACTTAATATATATAATATAATAACTATATTAACTATATTAACCCTAATATAATTAGGGTTAATATAGTTAATATATATAATATAATAACTATATTAACCCTAATATAATTAGGGTTAATATAGTTAATATAGGTGGCGGCGGTATAGTGGGATTAGATTAGGGGGTAATGTATTTAATATAGGTGGCGACGGTGTAGGGGGATTAGATTAGGGGGTAATACATTTATTATAGGTGGCGGCGGTGTAGGGGGATTTAGATTAGATGCAAAAGAGCTGATTACTTTGTGACAAAGCCCCGCAAAAAGCCCTTTAAGGGCTGGTAAAAGAGCTGTTTACTTTGGGGTAATGGCCGGCAAAAAGCCCTTTTAAGGGCTGGCAATAGAGCTGTTTACTTTGGGGTAATGCCACGCACAAAGCCCTTTTCAGGGATATTTGTAGGGTTAGACTTAGGTTTAGTGGTAGGGATAGTTTAGTATTTTAGGGGTTAAATAATTTAATATAGGTGGCTGCGGTATAGGGGGATTAGATTAGGGGTTAATAATTTTAATATAGCTGGCGGCGGGGTAGGAGCTCACAGTAGGGGGTAGTTAATGTAGGTGGCGGCGGTGTAAGGGGCTCACATTAGGGGGTAGATAATGTAGATGGCGGCGGTGTAAGGGGCTCACATTAGGGGGTAGGTAATGTAGATGGCGGCAGTGTAAGGGGCTCACATTAGGGGGTAGGTAATGTAGATGGCGGCAGTGTAAGGGGCTCACATTAGGGGGTAGTTAATGTAGGTGGCGGCGGGGTCCGGGAGCGGCGGTTTAGGGGTTAATAACTTTATTAGGTGCGGCGGGGTCCGGAAGCAGCGGTTTAGGGGTTAATACATTTTTTATTATTATTAGAGTGAGGGGGGATAGCGGATAGAGGGGTATACGTGTCGGGCTATGTTTGGGAGGTGTGCTAGACAGTACGGGAGATTTTATAATTTAGTCAGGTTTTATAATTTAGTCAGGTTTTGATTTCTGGACATCGCTGGTTTGTCAGACTTACGGCACTTTAGCATCTGACGGGGCCGTATATGGGATAGCTCGAGTTGCGAGCTGAAACTACGGGCGGCGGGGGTTCCCTCGCTTGCGTCGCAAACTACGATCTATATCAGATCGCGCCCCTGATTAAGAATTCCTATCATTAACTAAATAATTCCTATTAAAAACTAAATACTTACCTGTTAAATAAACTCTAAGCTACCTACAATATAACTAATATTTACATTGTAGCTAGCTTAGGTTTTATTTTTATTTTACAGGCAAGTTTGTATTTATTTTAACTAGGTAGACTAGTTAGTAAATAGTTATTAACTATTTACTAGCTACCTAGTTAAAATAAATACAAGTTTACCTGTAAAATAAAACCTAACCTGTCTTACACTAACACCTAACCTTACACTACAATTAAATAAATTACATTAATTAAATACAATTAACTAAATTACAAAAAAAAAACACTAAATTACACAAAATAAAAAACAAATTATCAAATATTTAAACTAGTTACACCTAATCTAATAGCTCTATCAAAATAAAAAAGCCACCCCAAAATAAAAAACCCTAGCCTAAACTAAACTGCCAATGGCCCTTAAAAGGGCCTTTTGCTGGGCATTGCCCCAAAGAAATCAGCTCTTTTACCTGTAAAAAAATACAAACAACCCCCCAACAGTAAAACCCCCCACCCACACAACCAACCCCCCAAATAAAATCATAACTAAAAAAACCTAAGCTCCCCATTGCCCTTAAAAGGGCATGTAGCTCTTTTTCCTTGCCCAACACCCTAAGCTAAAAATAAAACCCACCCAATAAACCCTTAAAAAAATCTAACACTAACCCCCGAAGATCCACTTACAGTTTTGGAAGACCCGACATCCATCCTCAACGAAGCGGCAGAAGTCCTCATCGAAGCCGGTAGAAGTCCTCATCGAAGTCGGCAGAAGTCTTCATCCATGCGGGCCGAAGTCTTCATCCAAGCTGGCAAGAAGTGGTCCTCCAGATGGCAGAAGTCTTCATCCAGATGGCATCTTCTATCTTCATCCATCCGGAGCGGAGCGACTCCATCTTCAAGATATCTGGCGCAGAGCATCCTCTTCTGACGATGGCGACTGAAGAATGAAGGTTCCTTTAAGTGACGTCATCCAAGATGGCGTCCCTTGAATTCCAATTGGCTGGATGCCTTGAAGATGGAGCCGCTCCACGCCGGATGGATGAAGATAGAAGATGCCGTCTGGATGAAGATTTCTGCCCGCTTGGATGAAGAGTTCTGCCGACTTTGATGAGGACTTCTGCCGTTTCGTTGAGGATGGATGTTGGGTCTTCAAAAACTGTGGATCTTCGGGGGTTAGTGTTTTTTTAAGGGTTTATTGTAGGTAGGTTTTATTTTTAGCTTAGGGTTTTGGGCAAGGAAAAAGAGCAAGGAAAAAGAGCTAAGTGCCCTTTTAAGGGCAATGCCCATCCAAATGCCCTTTTCAGGGCAATGGGGAGCTTAGGCATTTTTAGTTAGGATTTTATTTGGGGGATTTGGTTGTGTGGGTGGTGGGTTTTACTGTTGGGGGGTTGTTTGTATTTTTTTTTTACAGGTTAAAGAGCTGATTTCTTTGGGGCAATGCCCCGCAAAAGGCCCTTTTAAGGGCCATTGGTAGTTTAGTGTAGGCTAGGGGTTTTTTTTATTTTGGGGGGGCTTTTTTATTTTGATAGGGCTATTAGATTAGGTGTAATTAGTTTAAATATTTGATTATTTGTTTTCTATTTTGTGTAATTTAGTGTTTTTTTTTTTGTAATTTAGTTAATTGTATTTTATTAATGTAATGTATTTAACTGTAGTGTAAGCTTAGGTGTTAGTGTAAGACAGGTTAGGTTTTATTTTACAGGTAAATTTGTATTTATTTTAGCTAGGTAGTTAGTAAATAGTTAATAACTATTTAGTAACTATTCTACCTAGTTAAAATAAATACAAACTTGCCTGTGAAATAAAAATAAAACCTAAGCTAGCTACAATGTAACTATTAATTATATTGTAGTTAGCTTAGGGTTTATTTTACAGGTAAGTACAGATGGCCCTCGTTTTACAACGGTTCAATTTACACCGTTTCAGAATAACAACCTTTTTTTCCAGTCATGTGACTGCTATTGAAAGCATTGAGAAGCAGTGCATTTATTAAAATAGCCAGTAGTTGGAGCTGTCCGCTTGTGTTGCAGCAAAGCCAAGCAAGCTGAAATCAATCAGTCTAACCAGACCTGAGCTATCGAGCAGATTTCAAAGGAACAAGATCTTCCTGTCTATAACTCAGTCCAGAATGGAATGCATAGAAAGAACTGTTTGCAGAAAAATGCAAGTGAAGTCTGTGTTATGTGATTATTTTATTAGGTTTATAATGTTGTTTAGCAAATGTTTTTGTTCATTTAACTTAGTTTAATGATATATTCTGTGTTGTGTGATTATTTTATTAGGTTTATAATGCTGCCTAGCATTTAAAGTCTTAATTTCAAAGCTTTTAAAATAATGTATTAGGTGTTACTTATGACAATTTTGAGAGGGGCCTGGAACCTATCTCCCTCACTTCCCATTGACTTACATTATAAACTGGGTTTCAATTTACAACGGTTTCAATTTACAACCATTCCTTCTGGAACCTAACCCCGGCGTAAACTGAGGGCTACCTGTATTTAGTTTTAAATAGGATTTTTTTTAGTTATTAATAGTAGGTTTTATTTAGATTTATTTTAATTACGTTCAAGTTAGGGGGTGTTAGGGTTAGGATTATGGGCTAATAACTTTAGTATAGTGGCGGCGATGTTGGGGCGGAAGATTGGGGGTTAATAAATGTAGGTAGGTGGCGGCGATGTTAGGGGCGGCAGATTAGGGGTTAATAAGTGTAGGTGGGTGGCGGCGATGTTGGGGGCGGCAGATTAGGGGTTAATAAGTGTAGATAGGTGGCAGCGACATTGGGGGCGGCAGATTAGGGGTTAATAAGTGTAGTTAGGTGGCGGCGACATTGGGGCGGCAGATAAGGGGTTAATAAGTTTAATGTAGGTGGCGGCGACATTGGGGGCTGCAGATTAGGGGTTAATAAGTGTAGGTAGGTGTCGGGGATGTTGGGGGCAGCAGATAAGGGGTGTTTAGACTCAGGGTTTATGTTATTGTGTTAGATGTAAACATAAATTTAGTTTCCTCATAGGAATCAATGGGGCTGCATTACGGAGCTTTAGGCTCCTTTATTGCAGGTGTTAGGCTTTTTTTTAGCCGGCTCTCCCCATTGATGTGTATGGGGAAATCGTGCACAAGCACGTAAAACCAGCTCACCGCAGCGCTGGTATTTGGGTGCGGTATGGAGCACAATTTTGCTTTACGCTCACTTATTGCCTGCTAACGCCGGGTTTATGAAAACCTGTAATACCAACGCTGTAGGGAAGTGAGCGGTGACAATAACTTGCAAGTTAGCACCGCGCCGCTCATAACGCAAAACTCGTAATCTAGCCGATTAATAGTATTTTTTCAAGTAGAACTTGTAATTTTAAACACTTTCAAGTTCTTTTCTATTATCAAATTTACTTTGTTCTCTTATTAACCTTTCTTGAAAAACTTAACTATGTAGGCTCAGGAGCGACACATGTCTTTAACACGCTATGGCAGCAGTGCTTATAAAAAAAATCTAAACTTACCTAATAAATTGGATAATTGAAATAATTTGAAAAGATTTGTATTTTTTACTGCAGAAACGATGTCTAGAAATTTGTAGAAATGCACCACATAAGCCACTGAATAAACATAAACTTTGTTATTGTTATATGCAGTATTTCAATTAAAGGGACAGTCAACTCAAATTTTTTTATTGTTTTAAAAGATAGATAATCCCTTTATTACTCATTCCCCTGTTTTGCACAGAAAACACAGTTATATTAATACACTTTTTACCTCTGTGATTACCTTGTTTCTAAGCATCTTCTGACGGCCCCTGATCACATGACTATCTATTGAATTGCATTTACGCCAATTAGTGCTGTGTTGTTAGAATCCATGGGCGTCAGCACAATGTTATCTATATGGTTCACATGAACTAGCTTCCCCTGATGTGAAAAGCAAATACAAAACATGTGATCAAGGGGCTGTCTTTAGGGACTTACAAACAGACAGAAATTTAAACGTTTAAAGGTTATAAAGTATATTAATCTAGCAATGTTGGTTGTATAAAGTACTAAAGGCATTGTCTATCTTTTTACACAATAACAATTTTTGTGTTGACTGTCCCTTTAATAACCATTATTAACATAAATTCTCTTTTGTGACAGATTTTCCTGGACAAAGACAAGCGCACTGTACTGGTGACAGACCTGATACCAACTACTGAGTATTTCTTTACTGTATTGGCAAACTACCCAAATGTCATTGGAGATTCAGCTACCGTTAGGGGAAAAACAAGTATGTTTTTTTTTAATTTTGGAAAATAAAGAATAACACAAGAAACATCAGTCATTGATTTTTTCACCTAACAATACTGGATAAAACAGAACATTTTTTTTTACATATACAGTATATTAGTAGCAGTTATTAACAACACACTCTATAAATATGTTTTATTTTACATACCCCGCCAGCAGCACCTATGTATACAGCCAGGCAGTATAGTAAATCCTGAGACGGACCCTTGCGCCATAAATACAATTCAGAGTAGACTCCAGGGTCCTCTGTATTAGCAACTTTTGTATGACAAGTGCCAATAAAGCAGAGGCCCAGAGAGTGCGCTCTTATGTGTGAGACCACTCCAATCCGCAACACTTTGCATAGCAATACAATTCTTCTCTAATTTCTAAAGGGTTAAAGCGATTGTAGAAAAAATTGTTTCAGTTCGTTTTGGACCTATTAAAATTTTTTCGAATTTCGTGTTCGGATCGATTCAAATTCAGATCCATTCGAATGTATTCGTTTTGGATTCATTCGGATTCGAATAAATTCAGATGTATTTGGATATATTCGGTTCGGGTTCAATTTGGAAATTCGGAAGTTCGGTATGTGTTAGGTAGGATGTGCTGTGTATTAGACTAGTATTATGTACTGTATATTAGGTGTAACCCATCTGAATCAACATAAGTACCAACCTCACAGGTACCAGCTACACAAAATGCACAGAGCTAGCAGAGGTATATAACCTAATATACAGTACATAATACCAGTGTAATACACAGCACATCCCACCTAAGTACCAACCTCACAGGTATCAGCTACATAATGTGCCCTGCACAGAGCTAGCAGAGTGATATGACCTAATATACTGTACAATACTAGTGTAATTGTGATTAGTCCATGGCCATTCGAATGTAACGAATAAATCCGAAATAATTCGGATTTATTCATTATAAATGCATTTGGATTAGTTTAGTTTCGTTGTTAGGGTAATTCGGAAATTAGAATAGATCCGAAGCTCCGGATTTGACAAATGTGTCCGAATTTCGATACGAAACGAAAAACACACGTCTAATTATTATTATTACTATACTTTATTTGTGAAGTGCCAACATATTCCGCAGCGCTGTCTATGGGTACAATTCATTTAAATAAAACAATGATATCAAACTTGTAAGAGACAAGACAACATTTTACAAACACATACAAGAGGAATTGAGGGCCCTATTCCCGTGGGAGCTTACAATCTAGAAGGGTAGGAGGATGAAAAACAAGAGGCGAGGACTGCAAGATTGAGAAAGATGTTAATGCAGAGTTAGATGAGGGAAATGTTAGGTAAGTGAAATTAACTTATTATTGAGTTGGGTGGTAGGCTTCTCTGAACAAAAAAGTCTTTAGGGGGCATTTAAAAGAAGAAAAATTAGGGCAAAGCCTGACAGCACGAGGGAGAGTGTTCCAGAGGGTAGGTGCTGCACGACAGAAGTCCTGCAGTCTAGCATGGGAAGAGGTGATAGTCGCGGATGCATGGAGCAGGTCATTGCTGAATCTTAGTGGGCGGGCTGGAGTATACTTGTTGATTAGAGAGGACAGGTAGTGGGGAGCGGCGTTAGTGACAGCTTTGTATGTAAGGGTAAGGATTTTGAATTTAATTCTGCTGTGAATGGGGAGCCAATGAAGGGACTCGCAGAGAGGTGCAGCAGATACAGAGCAATGGGAATGGTGGATTAGCCTGGCAGAGGCATTTAGGATGGATTGAAGGGGGGAGAGGCGGGAATATGTGTATATATGTATTTACAGACATATACACACATATAAACACATAAATACGTATGTATACATACAGTACCTCACAAAAGTGAGTACACCCCTCACATTTTTGTAAATATTTTATTATATCTTTTAATGTGACAACACTTAAGAAATGACACTTTGCTACAATGTAAAGTAGTAAGTGTACAGCCTGTATAACAGTGTAAATTTGCTGTCCCCTCAAAATAACTCAACACACAGCCATTAATGTCTAAACCATTGGCAAAAAAGTGAGTACACCCCTAAGTGGAAATGTCCAAATTGGGCCCAAAGTGTCAATATTTTGTGTGGCCACCATTATTTATCCAGCACTGCCCTAAACCTCTTGAGCATGGAGTTCACCAGAGCTTTACAGGTTGCCATTGGAGTCCTCTTCCACTCCTCCATGACGACATCACAGAGCTGGTGTATATTAGAGACCTTGCAACCCCCCACATTCTGTTTGAGGATGCCCCACAGATGCTCAATAGGGTTTAGGTCTGGAGACATGCTTGGCCAGTACATCACCTTTACCCTCAGCTTCTTTAGCAAGGCAATGTTAGTCTTGGAGGTGTGTTTGGGGTCGTTATCATGTTGAAATACTGCCCTGCGGCCCAGTCTCCGAATGGAGGGGATCATGCTCTGCTTCAGTATGTCACAATACATGTTGGTATTCATGGTTTCCTCAATGAACTGTAGCTCCCCAGTGCCAGCAGCACTCATGCAGGCCCAGACCATGACACTCCCACCACCATTCTTGAATGTAGGCAAGACATACTTGTCTTTGTACTCCTCACCTGGTTGCCGCCACACACGTTTGACACCATCTAAACCAAGTAAGTTTATCTTTGTCTCATCGGACCACAGGACATGGTTCCAGTAATCCATGTCCTTAGTCTGCTTGTCTTCAGCAAACTGTTTGCAGGCTTTCTTGTGCATCATCTTTAGAAGAGGCTTCCTTCTGGGACGACAACCATGCAGACAATTTTGATGCAGTGTGTGGTGTGTGGTCTGAGCACTGACAGGCTGACCCCCGACCCCTTCAACCTCCGCAGCAATGCCCTTTAACCTATGCAGCAATGCTGGCAGCACACATATGTCTATTTCCCAAAGACAACCTCTAGATATGCGTGCACTCAATTTCTTTGGTCGACCATGGCGAGGCCTGTTCTGAGTGGAATCTGTCCTTTAAAACCGCTGTATGGTCTTGCCCACCGTGCTGCAGCTCAGTTTCAGGGTCTTGGCAATCTTCTTATAGCCTAGGCCATCTTTATGTAGAGCAACAATTCTTTTTTTTTCAGATCCTCAGAGAGTTCTTTGCCATGAGGTGCCATGTTGAACTTCAAGTGACCAGTGTGAAAGAGTGTGAGAGGGATAACACCAAATTTAACACACCTGCTCCCATTCACACCTGAGACCTTGTAACACTAACGAGTCGCATGACACCGGGGAGGGAAAATGACCAATTTAGGCCCAATTTGACATTTCCACTTAGGCGTGTACTCACTTTTGTTGCCAACGGTTTAGACATTAATGGCTGTGTATTGAGTTATTTTGAGGGGACAGCAAATTTACACTGTTATACAGGCTATACACTCAGTACTTTATATTGTAGCAATGTGTAATTTCTTCAGTGTTGTCACATGAACAGATATAATAAAATATTTACAAAAATGTGAGGGGTGTACTCACTTTTGTGAGATACTGTATATAGACATACATAAAAGTGCCTTGGAGACCTTTGTTGTTGAGTAGATGAAACAAGTAAAAGCATATTTATGCAATATTCATATTCAATAAAGTGTTATACTCTCTACTGAAAATATTTCACATTCCAACGTTATAACTATTTTTAAATAGATATTCCTTTATATATCTGTATATATCTATACCTATATATATACATATATACATATATATACATATATATATAGGTATAAATATATATTTGTGCAAAAACCATATATATATATATATATATATATATATGTGAGGCAAGATGTGGTACCAGCGCTCAATTGGATCTCAAAATGGATAAATACCTGTGCTCAGATGATATGTATATAGTACAGAAGATTATTAGGTCTATAATAATATATATTTCTGGAATAGAGTGAAGTTTTGTGCAGCATGAACCAGTGATTCAGTGTACCTCTAACACTGTGAGTAATGTTGTAAGCAAGAGAACAAATCAAGGTAATTCAGCGCAAATTAATATAATATTACAATGCTAACTAGATGGATGGTAAAGTCATTCAAATATTCTGATTGTCAAATCCCTATTGCCAGCCTGGGCAGTAGTACTGATGTAGTAAATGAGTAGATGTCTCCTTACCGGAAATTACCTCAATCGTATGAGGTAATATATGAGCATAAAGGAAAAGTTGTCCGTCCTCTCCTTAGTCTGTAGTTAGTTTGCCTCTGGACTGTGTTGTTGAGATTAGGGATTTCTGTCCTTTACTGCTATCTTGTGTATGGCACTTGTCTTTTGGAAACTTCCGGGATCTTTAAAACAGGAGCCTTGATGTCTCTCAGGAGTATGGTACTTCTGCCGGTTACCCTCTGGTCTTGAATTTCAAAAATGAAATAATCCAAAGATTAGATGTTAGTCAACTTCTTGAATTTATATAATACAATACCAATATATAGAGTTCTCTCTCTGTCTCACATACACATAGCCACCTTCCCCAGTAGCTTATATACAGATATATAGTACAGGTGGCCCTCGTTTTACAACGGTTCACTTTACCCCGTTTCAGAATAACAACCTTTTTTTCCAGTCATGTGACTGCTATTGAAAAGCATTGAGAAGCAGTGCATTTATTAAAATAGCCAGTAGGTGGAGCTGTCCGCTTGTGTTGCAGCAAAGCCAAAGAAGCTGAAATTAATCAGTTTAACCAGACCTGAGCTATCGAGCATATTTCAAAGGAACAAGATCTTCCTGTCTATAAATCAGTCCAGATTGGAATGGATAGAAAGAACTGTTTGCAGAAAAATGCAAGCGAAGTCTGTGTTGTGTGATTATTTTATTAGGTTTATAATGCTGTTTAGCAAATGTTTTTGTTTATTTAACTTAGTTTAATTATATATTCTGTGTTGTGTTATTATTTTATTAGGTTTATAATGCTGTTTAGCATTTAAAGTCTTCATTTCAAAGCTTTAAAAATAATGTATTAGGTGTTAATTATGACAATTTTGAGGGGGGCCTGGAACCTAACTCCCTCACTTCCCATTGACTTACATTATAAACTGGGTTTCAATTTACAACGGTTTCGATTTACAACCATTCCTTCTGGAACCTAACCCCGGCGTAAACTGAGGGCTACCTGTATAATTAAAAAAAAAAAAACTGAGGAAGGGGATACATTATCCCCGAAACATTACTACACGGTCACAGTAAAAATTGGCATTTGAAAAATCCAGAGAGTGCAAGTCTTTTGTTTACCTGTATTCGACGTCACTAGCACCCTGGTAGTTGGACTTAAGTGAGAGTGCACTCCCCTGCTATTCTGTATATATATATATATATATATATATATTTATGGATAAATAGAACATATTCTTCTATGTGAAGAATATTGGAATGCGAAAAATTTATACTTTAATGTTTGAGAATGTGCAATTGTGTTTGCGCGCTCCATTGACTTCTATGGGGGAATAAGTTAACGCTCACGCTATATACAAAGTTCTGCTTTTTATGCTTGACGGGTTACTGCGCAAGCACAAAGCTTACTTCTAGCAGAGTCAATGCTCAAGTGGGAGCGTTAAGTATCGCTCCACTTGTTATCTGCCCCTACATCTTTTAGTTTCACTCTTATTTGTCACTTACTTTATAAGATCCCACTCGCCCCCTTTGTTTCAGTTTTTTTTGTGTGACTTTTTTTACTTGCAACCAATTGGCTGCTTAGCCACATGGCTTGGCGAAGCTTGCACCTGATACAAAGGAAATTCAGTAACATAAATCTAAAAAGTGAATCAGAACCTTTGTTCTGATTCCCTGTTTACACTGTTTGTAGCAGCAACGGATCAGGAGCACACATTGGGCTAGATTACAAGTGGAGTGCTAAATATCGTTTGCATACAAACGATATTTAGCACTCCATTTTGTAATGCCAGCACACGATAATGTTTACTGGTATTGCAAGTAAATCGCAATATGAACACAAGCTCGTGTTTGCATTGCGAGGAAGCATCGCCCTCACGAGAGCGTGCTTACATAGGCTCCCATGGGAGCCTCATTCTGATGCTGTCACAGATGGCATCAGAACCTCGCGCAGCGAAGGGGGTAACTAGCGCAGTGATGGGCAGAATTTTGAAATATATATGTATATGAATATATACATATATGTTTATGTTTTAATATGTGTATATAAGCATATATATATATATATATATATACTGTATTTACATTGCGGTCTATGAGAACACACAGTTCCCACAGACCGCAATGTAAAGGCATTTTGAAGTGTGTGTTTTTCCGACATGCCACTCCCACCAACTTTAAAGACCCAAAACTGCCTAAAGCAGTTTTTTTTATTAAAAAATATATCTGATATCTAGTTAATTTCAGAGTGCTAATTGCTACTCTGAGCTTGCGGTAGCAATAACCAACTACTGGTAATGGCTGGTTAATTATCGAGCGCCCACAAACGGTCAAATTTGCCTGTTAGCGGGAGCACGATAATTTAGAGCTCCACTTGTAATCTAGCCCATTATGTACGACGTATTAGCTATTTGGGATCTCTCTCTACGTCATTACAGAAAAGGATAGGAAAAAGAACTGCAGAGTAAATTAATTAAAGATAAGTTTTATCATTTACACAAACAAATATTAAATTGCCGCAGATTTCATTGTTAAATGATAAGGAATTTAATTTGTAAACATACATTATTTACCTTTAACCCCTTAAGGACCGGGCATTTCAGATTAAAACTTCCCCAAAAGACCAGAGCATTTTTAGCATTTTTGATATCACTCCATTTAAACAGAAATAGAGCCTTGTTTTTTTTTATTTATTATTTACCTATCAAAACTATAAATATTTTTTTAGTAGACAACCCAAAGTATTGATCTAGGCCCATTTTGGTATATTTCATGTCACCATTTCACCGCCAAATGCAATCAAATAAAATAAATTGTTAACTTTTTCACAAACTTTAGGTTTGTCATTGAAATTATTTACAAACAGCTTGTGCACTCATGGCCCAAATGTTTGTAAAAGCTTCTCTGGGATCCCCTTTGTTCAGAAAAAGCAGACATATATGGCTTTGTCATTGCGTTTTGGTAATTAGAAGGCCGCTAATTGCAGCTGTGCACCACAGTTTTATTATTCCCAGCAGTGAATGGGTTAATCAGGCAGCTTGTAAGGTTAATTTTAGCTCTAGTGTAGAGATTACCCCTCCCACTTTTAGCCAAGATGCGGCAGAGAGAGGCCCAGGACAGCAGCGTTGTAGAGGGTATGGCGCTGGTTCTTAAGGACTTTGTCCCACAACTGCCTAACTGCATCCCGGACTACCTGGCTCTGCCATCAGAACACCTGAGATTCCCCTTACCCTGCCCATGAAACACCCGAAAATATCCCTCCACCCACCCAGTCAAACCTGTGACTAAACCCAGAAGTGTTTAAAAAAGAAGGGAAGTAAGAGACGGCTTGTTAAGGTGGTATTTAAAGATGAATAAATCCATTTAGAAACACACAAACTATAAATTAAAAATGTACAACCCCAATTCTGAAAAAGTTGGGACAGTAGGAAAAATGCAAAAAAACAAACAAAAAGAATCATTTGAAAATTCAATTCACTCTGTACTATATTGAAAACGCATTATTAACACATTATTTGATGTTTAATTTTGTGAATTTAATGTATTTTTGAAAATATACACTCATTTCAAATCTGATGACTGCAACAACGTTCCAAAAGTTGGGAGAGGGGCAATTTAGGACTAATAGCGATGTGACAAGTCGAAATAAGAAGGTGATGTGAAACAGGGGGGACAATCGTGTAATCACAGTATATAAGGAGCCTCCAAAAAAGGCCTAGTCCTTCAAGAGCAAGGATGGGTCAAAGCCGCCAATCTGCCAACAGATGCGTCAGCAAATAATCCAACATTTTGAGAACAACATTCCCCAAAGACAAATCGGTAGGATTTTGGGCATTTCACCTTCTACAGCGCACAATATAAATAAAAGATTCAAGGAATCCGGTCAAATCTCGGTGTGTAAAAGGCATGGCCGAAAACCACTTCTGAATGCGTGTGATCTCCGATCCCTCAGACGTCACTGTCTCAAAAACCGTCATGAATCTGCAATGAATATCCTGATATGGGCTCGGGAATACTTTGGTAAACCTTTGTTAGTCAACACCATTTGCCTTAGCATCCACAGATGGAACTTAAGGCTTTACTGTGCAAAGTAGAAGACATACATTAATACTGTCCAGAAGCACTGCCGAGTTCTCTGGGCTCTGTATAATCTGAAATGGACAGTAACACAGTGGAAATGTGTTTTGTGGTCCGATGAGACAACATTTCAAATCATTTTTGGAAAAACAGCCTTCTTGTTCTCCAGGCCAAAGAGGAAAAGGACCATCCAAGCTGTTAGGTCCAAAAGTCAGCATCTGTCATGTATGGGGGGTGTCAGTGCCCATGGCACAAATGACTTGCACATCTGTGAGGGCACCTTTAATGCAGTAAGATATATATACATTTTGGAGCAACATCGTCTTTTCCAGGGATGTCCCTGCATTTTCCAGCAGGACAACGCCAAACCACATTCTGCCCGGTTTACAAGCGCATGGTTGCATAAGCAGAGAGTGTGAGTGCTAGCATAGCCCGCCTACAGTCCTGACCTGTCTCCATTTGAGAATGTGTGCCGCATTATGAAGCACAAAATAAGGCAACAAAGGCCCAGTACAGTTGTGCAACTGAAGACATGCATAATGGATGAATGGGGGGAAATTCTGCTTGCTAAACTTAACCAACTTGTGTGTTCAGTGCTTAAACACTTAAGTGTTATTAAAAGAAAAGGTGATGTTACACAGTGGTAAACAGTTGACTTTTTGGAGTGTGTTGCAGTCATCAGATTTGAAATGAGTGTATATTTTCAAAAATACATTAAATATACAAAGTAAAACATCAACTAATGTGTTAATAATGTGTTATCAATATAGTACAGGGTAAATTGAATTCACAAAAGAGTTAGTTGTTTTGCATTTTCCATACTGTCCCAACTTTTTCGGAATTGGGGTTGTACTTTCTAAATAAAAATAACATAAAATGATCAAGATACTGAAAAATAAATTAAAGGGACAGTCTAGTCAGAATTAAACTTTCATGATTCAAATAGGGCATGCAATTTTAAACAACAGTCCAATTTACTTTTTCTTTTTTTAATATTTTATTCTTTTTATTGAGGTTTGAATAAACATATAATGGTCATATAAGACAAACAAATGAACATTTAAAGGGTACATTCCTACATATAATACATAGTATGTGATCCATATATAGGCGGTATTGTAGGAAAATCTTGAAATCAGTTAATTGAAAATGTCTGAACATAGGAACCTCATTTTTTTAGCTATCAAACATTAATTAACTGTGGTAAAAATAAAAATGGTAATTAAGAGGGGTAAAAGGGGACAATAAGGGGAAGAAATATGAAAAGAGGGAAATGAGAAAAAAAATCATATTAATAATAACTATTCACTTTGCACATGATGGGTTCATCAACATTTCAAATTCACAGATAATTAAAGTGATTGACATATGTTTTCAGTTTATAGACAAGTAGGATTTAGTATAATTAAAAACCGATTAGGCTTCCATTTGAGACAGGCATGTATCTGAGAGTAGAGGGCTCAATTAATAGGAGGTGTTTGAGTTGCAGACTTCCATATGAACAGCATATCTTCAAACAATACCAGCCTATTTGAAGAGAGGTAATAATATTTTTCTAGCTTAATATTCAGGCTTACTTGAGTTAGCCATTCCTTTAATGTAGGTGTTCTATCTTGCTTCCAAAGTCTAGGGATTAGCTCTTTGGCGCTGTTTAAGAGTATATAGAATAGTTTTGAATGCAATTTGAATTGTGGATTAGGAATGATATTAAATAAAAATGTGACAGGGTCAAGTGACCACTCACAACTTAATGTGTTGTTGATAAAGGATTGTCAGTATATGGCAGGGTTATAACACCATATATTTAATAATTATCCTTTAAACTGAACCCCAATAAAATATGCATATACTAGAAACCATAAAATTAATATAAATTCCTGAATTCTTTATTATTAGTTAATATCTATAAACACATTGAAATATATTTGTAG
Source organism: Bombina bombina (assembly GCF_027579735.1). NCBI lineage: Eukaryota > Metazoa > Chordata > Amphibia > Anura > Bombinatoridae > Bombina > Bombina bombina. The sequence goes on along the minus strand of NC_069504.1, from coordinate 42,567,414 downwards.
GAACAAGAATATGAATCAATACTATACACATATAAAAACTATTAAAATATGCTATGCAAGTTCATAAAAGTTTACCTTTAAAACTAGCATCATTCACAATAGCCTTCCAAATCAGAGTTGCATTTAAAATATCACAATGAGACTTAAGATAGCAGCTACTAACATTCAGCAATACAATTAACAGTGCTAAGTTAAACAATAGGACAATATACACTTTTATTAAAACATCAGAAATTGTATATATTATTTGTGTAAACAACCAACTCCTATGTCTAAGCTGAAATAAATTCTTAATTACCTACAGTTAAGAAAATTCTAAGATATATGTATCTATATGTTTGCCAGGTTAAAATTACTTAGCATCAAGGATTTGTTTAACAACACACAGGCTATGAAATATTAGTTAAAATACAAACTGCTCTCTTTAATCTATAAACTGTAATTTAAACTGCAGTGACTATGCATATATTTGTGTTAAAATATTAATTGCAACCTTTTTTTTATACTTTACCCAAAATGACCAAAATCGATAATTCAGTTACCAAAAACTCCTTGTTTCATCTCAGAAGACAGATAAGTACATTTTTGCAATCAATGAGAAAAGGCAGTCAGCTTGATTAGAATGATTGTATTTCAAATGCCCAGCAGTCAGTTATCACTCAAAGTCAACAGCCTCTGTCCTTTTCCCTCTCTTGCCTTACTTATATATGTTTTCACTCATTTATGAAACCATGTGGGTGGCCTTAAAGAAATTGATCATCCCATTGGTCACCTGGGAAGTCTTATCGGATTGGCCCTAGGCTTGGCATGGTTACTATGGAAACACATCTTTTAACAGTTAAGTCTTTTGACTGTTATAATGGATTCTGGCCATCGGGGGCAGCATGACAAACAACACAGCAACATTTTTAACATTCATCTTTGCTACATCTCAAATATCTCCCATATAATGATCATTTTAAGCATACTCTAATTTATTTAATTAATAAATTACAATATTAATTATAGATGGGGTAGTATCATATCATTTTTCTGATTTCCCCGATACCAAATACATTATGTTTTTAACATTATATTATATCAAAGGAATTTATCTGCTAACTATTAGCTTTAAATCCATTTAAGATGTTACCAGTATCCTGGCATTTATATACAAATACAGCCTATTTCATATTCAGTACTGCACTGTATCCCAACATGAATATAACATATTTCATATTTCCAATAAATCCTGAATGTATCTTGTCTATGGTCCACTTTCATAGGACATCTTGTTATTATATGTTTGCAAGATAAAGAGATACAGAGGTTATTATTCCATACAGATTAATATTTCATATCTGTATATCTCTCTTTGAGAGGATAAAATACACAGGATATCATTTAAAATATCAATTCGATATGTAGTTCTTAGATGCCTGGAATGAAAGAGATACTTGTTAGAATGCTCATTTTAAATCCTAAAACATTATATGCTTCATATATATATATATATATATATATATATATATATATATATATATACATACACACATTCATTTCTATGCTGTCTTTTAACAATGGGTTTAAGAGTATAATTTAGAACATGTGTTTTTAGCTGGTCAAATTTTTACTGCCTCAATACACAGGCAGTAACTAATTAACAAGTCTATGCTAATCACTATGTAGTCATAATTTCACTTGTTTATCTGATTTTAGGCCCAGAATGTTGTCTTCATACACAGCAGGATGTGTTTGACCATCGGTCCTTGTTTGATAATTTGGTTGTTACCCCCTACAGGGCAGTGAGCTTCAAAAGCTATGTTAATCAGGAAAAAGTGTCTCCTATCTGATGTCATATACTGAGCATATAGCTAATATTATCTTTTGAGACAATTTGTCCTTCTTTGAAATGACTCAATGGTCCTATCCTATCTCAACAGTTTAAACTTTTATCATTTTCTTTGAAATGACTGTTTAAATAGACCAAATGTCTCCTCTAAGATTACTTTGAAAACATTTCTTTGTTCTGCAAGTAATTTATTTGATGAGTGAGAGAGGGGGCTGGTTTACATACATTTTCCCTTTTGGTTCCCATAAACAAAATGAATTATTTGGTTACACAGACATATTATTATTTATAAGTATACATGTGTATATTATTTTATGATATTCTTATACCCTGATAGGATCTAATAGAAACCCAAAATTGTTGTATATTCGTGCAGTTACACCAAATGTGGTAAAGTGATCCAGTTTGCCCACATATCCTCCAGGTCTTATCGTTTGCCGAAGGAAAGATGTATTTCAGTCTATGCGGTGTAAGGTACCACCGTAGGAGGAGTTTGTAATTAGTTTCTGAAATAAATGCAGAACGGGAGGATTTGGCTATATTGGTGAAGATATTTGTCTAATCTTTAGCTGATAGTTGGTAGAGCAGGCTCTTTTACCATGCTTGAGTATAAGGAGAGAGGACATTTGGTTGGGGGGAGATTAATATTTTATAGATAAGAGATATGGTATGGTTGGTGTAGTCTACAGCACTGTATAACATTTCGAAGGCAGTTCTAGGACGAGTTATTTGGTGTTTGTGATGGTTTTGTGAGAGGAAGTAGGAAAGTTGGTAGTAATGCAGCCATTGGTTAAATAGGCCGTTACCTAAGTCTCCAATCTGATTTAAGGGTTTTAATCTATTGGAGTCTAAAAGAAGCTATATAGGTAGAAAACGATTAATGTTGAGTTCCTCCAATTGTCTGACGTGTAACCCAGCTAGGAAATCAGGATTATGTAAGATTGGGGTCAGTGGATATTGGATGCTAGAGAGGCTGTTGGATTTTTTGAGTACTAAGTCCCAAGTGTCAAATGTTTATTTTAATATTGAGAATAGGAGGATGTACTGGGGTCTACAATTGGGGGGAAGCCAGCATAAGTTGCTTAGCTGTGATTAACCAAATCATGTTCAATTAAGATCCATGTCTTGAGGTTTAGTTTATCATGATGGCTCCAGTCGACAATTCTATTCATAATGGAGGCTTGTCAATATTTTTGAAGGTCTGAGACACGTAGGCCACCTTGTTTTTTGGGGAGATACAATGTGTTTTTGGCTACCCTTGGGGGTCGACGTTTCCAAATGTAAGAATTTAGTATGTTTTGCAATTTCAGAATTTAAACTTTTGGAAGGAGAATAGGTGCTGTTTGAAAGACATAAAGGACTTTAGGAAGTTAGTTCATTTTCACTGCACCTATTCGCCCTGTCAGTATATACAGGGTTATAATACAATTTATTTATTATTATTCTTTAAAACAAACCCCAATTAAAATGCATATACAAAACAATTGAAATTAATATTTCTCTTGTTAAGTGTATCCAGTCCACGGATCATCCATTACTTATGGGATATTCTCCTTCCCAACAGGAAGTTGCAAGAGGATCACCCACAGCAGAGCTGCTATATAGCTCCTCCCCTCACTGTCATACCCAGTCATTCTCTTGCAACTCTCAACAAAGATGGAGGTCGTAAGAGGACTGTGGTGTTTTATACTTAGTTTATTTCTTCAATCAAAAGTTTGTTATTTTTAAATGGTACCGGAGTGTACTGTTTATCTCAGGCAGTATTTAGAAGAAGAATCTGCCTGCGTTTTCTATGATCTTAGCAGAAGTAACTAAGATCCTTTGCTGTTCTCACATATTCTGCGGAGTGAGGTAACTTCAGAGGGGGAATAGCGTGCAGGTTTCCCTGCAATAAGGTATGTGCAGTTAAGTTATTTTTCTAGGGATGGAATTTGCTAGAAAATGCTGCTGATACCGAAGTAATGTAAGTAAAGCCTTAAATGCAGTGATAGCGACTGGTATCAGGCTTATTAATAGAGATACATACTCTTATAAAAGTGTAATATAAAACGTTTGCTGGCATGTTTAATCATTTTTTATATATGTTTGGTGATAAAACTTCTTGGGGCCTAGTTTTTTCCACATGGCTGGCTTGAATTTTGCCTAGAAACAGTTCCTGGGGGCTTTCCACTGTTGTAATATGAGTGGGAGGGGCCTATTTTAGCGCTTTTTTGCGCAGCAAAAATTACAGACACAGACATCCAGCTTCTTCCTGCATGGTCCAAGACTTCTCTGAAGGGCTCAAAAGGCTTCAAAAGTCGTATTGAGGGAGGTAAAAAGCCACAGTAGAGCTGTGGCAGTTTTTGTGACTGTTTAAAAAAAGTTTTTGTCATTTGTTATTCCGTTTTTGGTATTAAGGGGTTAATCATCCATTTGCAAGTGGGTGCAATGCTCTGCTAACTTGTTACATACACTGTAAAAATTTCGTTAGTGTAACTGCCTTTTTTCACTGTTATTTCAAATTTTGACAAAATTTGTGTTTCTTAAAGGCGCAGTAACGTTTTTTATATTGCTTGTAAACTTGTTTTAAGTGCTTTCCAAGCTTGCTAGTTTCATTGCTAGTCTGTTTAAACATGTCTGATACAGAGGAACCTACTTGTTCATTATGTTTGAAAGCCATGGTGGAGCCCCATAGGAGAATGTGTACTAAATGTATTGATTTCACCTTAAACAGTAAAGATCAGTCTTTATCTATAAAAGAATTATCACCAGAGGGTTCTGTCGAGGGGGAAGTTATGCCGACTAACTCTCCCCACGTGTCAGACCCTTCGCCTCCCGCTCAAGGGACGCACGCTAATATGGCGCAAAGTACATCAGGGACGCCCATAGCGATTACCTTGCAGGACATGGCAGCAATCATGAATATTACCCTGTCAGAGGTATTATCTAGATTGCCTGAATTAAGAGGCAAGCGCGATAGCTCTGGGGTTAGAGAAGATACAGAGCGTGCAAATGCTGTAAGAGCCATGTCTGATACTGCGTCACAGTATGCAGAACATGAGGACGGAGAGCTTCAGTCTGTGGGTGACATCTCTGACGCGGGGAAACCTGATTCAGAGATTTCTAATTTTAAGTTTAAGCTTGAGAACCTCCGTGTATTGCTTGGGGAGGTATTAGCTGCTCTGAATGACTGTAACACAGTTGCAATTCCAGAGAAATTGTGTAGGCTGGATAGATACTATGCGGTGCCGGTGTGTACTGACGTTTTTCCTATACCTAAATGGCTTACAGAAATTATTAGCAAGGAGTGGGATAGACCCGGTGTGCCCTTTTCCCCACCTCCTATATTTAGAAAAATGTTTCCAATAGACGCCACTACACGGGACTTATGGCAGACGGTCCCTAAGGTGGAGGGAGCAGTTTCTACTTTAGCAAAGCGTACCACTATCCCGGTTGAGGACAGTTGTGCTTTTTCAGATCCAATGGATAAAAAATTAGAGGGTTACCTTAAGAAAATGTTTATTCAACAAGGTTTTATTCTACAGCCCCTTTCATGCATTGCGCCTGTCACTGCTGCGGCGGCATTCTGGTTTGAGGCCCTAGAAGAGACCATCCGTACAGCTCCATTGGATGAAATTATGGACAAGCTTAGAACGCTTAAGCTAGCTAACTCATTTGTTTCTGATGCCATTGTTCATTTGACTAAACTAACGGCTAAGAATTCCGGATTCGCCATCCAGGTGCGCAGGGCGCTATGGCTTAAATCCTGGTCAGCTGACGTGACTTCAAAGTCTAAGTTACTCAACATTCCTTTCAAAGGGCAGACCTTATTCGGGCCTGGCTTGAAGGAAATTATTGCTGACATTACTGGAGGCAAGGGTCATACCCTTCCTCAGGACAGGGCCAAATCAAAGGCCAAACAGTCTAATTTTCGTGCCTTTCGAAATTTCAAGGCAGGAGCAGCATCAACTTCCTCCGCTTCAAAACTGGAGGGAACTGTTGCTCATTCCAGACAGGCCTGGAAACCTTACCAGTCCTGGAACAAGGGCAAGCAGGCCAGAAAGCCTGCTGCTGCCCTCAAGACAGCATGAAGGGACGGCCCCCTATCCGGAAACGGATCTAGTGGGGGGCAGACTTTCTCTCTTCGCCCAGGCGTGGGCAAGAGATGTTCAGGATCCCTGGGCGTTGGAGATCATATCTCAGGGATATCTTCTGGACTTCAAAGCTTCTCCTCCACAAGGGAGATTTCATCTTTCAAGGTTATCAGCAAATCAGATAAAGAAAGAGGCATTCCTAAGCTGTGTGCAAGACCTCCTAGTAATGGGAGTGATCCATCCAGTTCCGCGGACGGAACAGGGACAGGGGTTTTATTCAAATCTGTTTGTGGTTCCCAAGAAAGAGGGAACCTTCAGACCAATCTTGGATCTAAAGATCTTAAACAAATTCCTCAGAGTTCCATCATTCAAAATGGAAACTATTCGGACCATCCTACCCATGATCCAAGAGGGTCAGTACATGACCACAGTGGACTTAAAGGATGCCTACTTTCACATACCGATTCACAAAGATCATTATCGGTTCCTAAGGTTTGCCTTTCTAGACAGGCATTACCAATTTGTAGCTCTTCCCTTCGGGTTGGCCACAGCCCCGAGAATTTTTACAAAGGTTCTGGGCTCACTTCTGGCGGTTCTAAGACCGCGAGGCATAGCGGTGGCTCCGTATCTAGACGACATCCTGATACAGGCGTCAAGCTTTCAAATTGCCAAGGCTCATAAAGAGATAGTTCTGGCATTTCTGAGGTCGCACGGGTGGAAAGTGAACGTGGAAAAGAGTTCTCTATCCCCACTCACAAGAGTCTCCTTCCTAGGGACTCTTATAGATTCTGTAGAGATGAAAATTTACCTGACGGAGTCCAGGTTATCAAAACTTCTAAATGCTTGCCGTGTCCTTCATTCCATTCCACGTCCGTCAGTGGCTCAGTGCATGGAAGTAATCGGCTTAATGGTAGCGGCAATGGACATAGTGCCATTTGCGCGCCTGCATCTCAGACTGCTGCAATTATGCATGCTAAGTCAGTGCAATGGGGATTACTCAGATTTGTCCCCTCTACTAAATCTGGATCAAGAGACCAGAGATTCTCTTCTCTGGTGGTTATCTCGAGTCCATCTGTCCAAGGGTATGACCTTTCGCAGGCCAGATTGGACGATTGTAACAACAGATGCCAGCCTTCTAGGTTGGGGTGCAGTCTGGAACTCCCTGAAGGCTCAGGGATCGTGGACTCAGGAGGAGAGACTCCTCCCAATCAATATTCTGGAGTTAAGAGTAATATTCAATGCTCTTCTGGCTTGGCCTCAGTTAGCAACCCTGAGGTTCATCAGATTTCAGTCGGACAACATCACGACTGTGGCTTACATCAACCATCAAGGGGGAACCAGGAGTTCCCTAGCGATGTTAGAAGTCTCAAAGATAATTCACTGGGCAGAGTCTCACTCTTGCCACCTGTCAGCGATCCACATCCCAGGCGTAGAGAACTGGGAGGCGGATTTTCTAAGTCGTCAGACTTTTCATCCAGGGGAGTGGGAACTCCATCCGGAGGTATTTGCTCAACTGATCCATTGTTGGGGCAAACCAGAACTGGATCTCATGGTGTCTCACCAGAACGCCAAGCTTCCTTGTTACGGATCCAGGTCCAGGGACCCGGGAGTGACGCTGATAGATGCTCTAGCAGCTCCTTGGTTTTTCAACCTGGCTTATGTGTTTCCACCGTTTCCTCTGCTCCCTTGACTGATTGCCAAAATCAAGCAGGAGAGAGCATCGGTGATTCTGATAGCGCCTGCGTGGCTACGCAGGACCTGGTATGCAGACCTAGTGGACATGTCATCCTTTCCACCATGGACTCTGCCTCTGAGGAAGGACCTTCTAATACAAGGTCCCTTCAATCATCCAAATCTAATTTCTCTGAGACTGACTGCATGGAGATTGAACGCTTGATTCTATCAAGGCGTGGCTTCTCAGAGTCAGTCATTGATACCTTAATACAGGCACGAAAGCCTGTCACCAGGAAAATCTACCATAAGATATGGCGTAAATACCTTTATTAGTGTGAATCCAAGAATTACTCATGGAGTAAGGTTAGGATTCCTAGGATATTGTCCTTTCTCCAAGAGGGTTTGGACAAAGGATTATCAGCTAGTTCTTTAAAAGGACAGATTTCTGCTCTGTCTATTCTTTTGCACAAGCGTCTGGCAGAGGTTCCAGACGTCCAGGCATTTTGTCAGGCTTTGGTTAGAATTAAGCCTGTGTTTAAAACTGTTGCTCCCCCGTGGAGCTTAAACTTGGTTCTTAAAGTTCTTCAAGGAGTTCCGTTTGAACCCCTTCATTCCATTGATATTAAACTTTTATCTTGGAAAGTTCTGTTTTTAATGGCTATTTCCTCGGCTCGAAGAGTCTCTGAGCTATCTGCCTTACAATGTGATTCTCCTTATCTGATTTCTAATAAGGTGGTTTCTAATAAGAATTTCAATCAAGAGATTGTTGTTCCATCATTGTGTCCTAATCCTTCTTCAAAGAAGGAACATCTTTTACATAATCTGGACGTAGTCCGTGCCTTGAAGTTTTACTTACAAGCTACTAAAGATTTTCGCCAAACATCTTCCCTGTTTGTCGTTTACTCTGGACAGAGGAGAGGTCAAAAAGCTTCGGCAACCTCTCTTTCCTTTTGGCTTCGGAGAATAATTCGCTTAGCCTATGAGACTGCTGGACAGCAGCCCCCTGAAAAGATTGCAGCTCATTCTACTAGAGCTGTGGCTTCTACCTGGGCCTTTAAAAATGAGGCCTCTGTTGAACAGATTTGCAAGGCTGCGACTTGGTCTTCGCTTCACACCTTTTCAAAATTTTACAAATTTGATACTTTTGCTTCTTCGGAGGCTGTTTTTGGGAGAAAGGTTCTTCAGGCAGTGGTTCCCTCCATTTAATCCTGCCTTGTCCCTCCCATCATCCGTGTACTTTAGCTTTGGTATTGGTATCCCATAAGTAATGGATGATCCGTGGACTGGATACACTTAACAAGAGAAAACATAATTTATGCTTACCTGATAAATTTATTTCTCTTGTAGTGTATCCAGTCCACGGCCCGCCCTGTCCTTTTAAGGCAGGTCTAAATTTTAATTAAACTACAGTCACCACTGCACCCTATGGTTTCTCCTTTCTCGTCTTGTTTCGGTCGAATGACTGGATATGACAGTGAGGGGAGGAGCTATATAGCAGCTCTGCTGTGGGTGATCCTCTTGCAACTTCCTGTTGGGAAGGAGAATATCCCATAAGTAATGGATGATCCGTGGACTGGATACACTACAAGAGAAATAAATTTATCAGGTAAGCATAAATTATGTTTTATTCCTAAATTCTTTAGATTAGTTAAATTTATAAACACATTGAATTATATTAAGTAGAGACTAGATTATGAATCATATGTATATTGCTTATTTCGTTACAATATCCTATACAACAGATCATGAATGATATACCTTTAAAATTAACTTTATTCACAATGAATCGCATTAAAATACCACAATAAAATAACAGAATATGGACCGCTAACTTAACAGTGTTTAGTTAAACAATATAACAAAATACTTCACACAAATCTTACTGGATCTCAATAGATTTAATATAACTTTCAGACAAGTATAATTAAGCTACTTAGCCCACAAATTATTCTATATAACTCCAATTAAAAAAAACAGAAGTTGTATATATTATTAATGCAAACGGCCAATTTATATGCCAACCTGAATTTACCTCTTATTTAGCTACAATAAGGCAAGTTCTAAAATATATATATATAGCAATAACTGTAATTTATTTATGATATTAAAATACAAAATTCTTCCTAAACATTAATATTTAATTCCAGTATACTTATTACCCTTGGTCTAATTAATATTAAATAAAAAAAATAATTCTCCTTTTAAATCACAACTACAATATAACTATAGTTTTAGAATACCTTTGATTTAAATATAATATATATATATATATATATATATATATATATATATATATATATATATATATATATATATATATATATATAAATAACAATGGAGAGTGCTGGATGAAATTCAGAGCTATTTCAGAGTCCACTAATTTTTTTTTTAAACAATTGCATGTACATATACAGGGTGTATAGTGGTTTACAATTCTGTGGTATAATAGTATGAATACTACATAAAAAACACACATAAAGTCCAAAATAGCACGAAGAATGAATGAATAATGAGATAAATTTCATACAGTCAATGAAAATCTGATATCCAAAAAAATTCTTGTATTGTACTTAATAAACATCCCCTCAATCATATGAGGTACGTGTGATGCGTGGTAGAACAGGCTGCCTGCATGTGCTGTAATTAATTATTCAGTGTTTGATTACACAATATGCAAATCTTCCCCTCTGTGCCAGTAGAAATCCTTCCACCAATTTCTGGTATATGTCTACAGTCTGCAGAATGTGTATATACACACGCAATCCCCTCAACGGGTGGTGATGGATGTTTGTTTGATGTATTATAAATAAAAAGAGGAATAACAAAACATAGCGTAATCCTGCAACTTGCTTCCTTCCTGTCTGACTTCAGTAGGTTCTAGTTTATTCAAGAAAGTGTCCCAAAATGGCAGAGAATATATTTGGTACAAAAGCTGTGTATTTTTCTTACCAAAAGTTATGCTTCTTTGAGTCTCTGTCTTGTCTTAGTATGTGTGGGTGCTTATCAAAGATATAACCCCTCCTTATTTTTTTCTAATCATTCCCACAATATTTTGATAGGCCCTCAGATGCTTGTCCCTGATTCGCTCTTGGATCTGAACATCTTTTGGTTATTTAGGAACCGCCTCCCTGACTCTAAATGCCTTTTGGTTGTAATACCATTTTTAACTATAGGTGGCAGCAGACAACCAGAAATTCAGTCTCACTATCAATGCTGCTGTAGTTCAAATATCTCACCTTAAAATGTTTATTCAATATACTATAATTTATTGTCTTAATAAACTTATCTGGTCAGCATATATGTTCCATCTGATATAATTTAGCAGGTATTTATAGAGACTAAACATGAGTATATTACTTATCATATTAGTAAGCAATTATACTGTTAATTACTTGGTCTTCACAGAATCATAGCATTCTACATCCTGGCATTATATATATATATTAGAAACCTCATCTTCACATCAGATTCTTCCCTGTAATGTTCATTAGATTTCTGGAAAACAAAGAAAAATGTATTTATTTTGAAATTCATTATACTTAACACAGTATGTAACATTTGATGTATCTCTTAGATCATTATCTATATTATTCAGGCGGTCTGTAGTATACATTAATTTATCTAAGAACTAATTTGTTATCAAAAGTATATAGGTTAAGATATTTTGAAATCTTGATTCTTAGGCTTTCAACTTCCCATATGTCTGTATGTAACTTGAGTTCAGATTCTTTGTGTACTGAAAACACAGCAGGTACCAATTTGTATCGAAGTGTGAATGGTCACTTCCCCTGTAAGATTGTTTTTTCTCTGCATACACTCAAGCCTCAAATAGTTCAGTCCCAGACATTATGTCTGTATATCTCCACATGGGGTAATTACCTGATAATTTTTATTACATAGAAAAAAGATCAGGAAATCCATATATGGGCGTTCAAATTTGAGAGAGCTATGTGATAAAAAATCTCTTTCAAATGAACTGCTTTCACTAATTGAACCAAATGTTCTTCTTTTGTCCTCACTTTTCTTAAGCAGCAGTGAGGGGGACAGGGGCTGTAGTGAGACCAATTCATATCAAGTTAGATATTAGCTAAAATGAAATATTACATTCTGGCATAAGTGTGAGAGAGGGCAACCCTGTCTCGTCCCAATAATTATGGAAAAATAATTTGATAGTGTTCCATTGTTTCTTACTTTCGCTGTGGGATTTGAATAGAGAGCGAATATTTTTGAGATAAAATTAATTGGAAAACTAAATTTTTGAAGAGATAGGTAGAGAAACGTAAAATCCAGTCTATCGATTGCTTTCTCAGCATCAGTGGATAAAAGGGCTGCTGGGATGTAATTTAAGGTGGAATATTGTATTAATTGGGGAATTTTGACCGTGTTGTCCTTAACCTCTCTTCCTCTTACAAACCCGGCTTGATCTTGATGAATAATATGTGGTAATATGAGGTTAAGCCGGTTTTCAAGAATCTTGGCATATAGTTTTAAGTCAACATTGAGAAGTGATATAGGTCTAAAATGGGCTGGTTGGTCAGGACTTTTCCCTGGTTTTGGGAGAACACTAATATGAGCTTCCAACATGATAGGGGGAAAGGGGTTATTTTTATCAATATTTTGAAAGAAAGCAAGTAATTCTGGGGTCAATAAATCCTTAAATGTTTTGTAGTAGCTTCAACTAAATCAATCAGGGCCTGGGCTTTTCCCTGGAGTTATGGATTTGATGACGCTATTAATTTTATCAATGTTTATAGGTTGGATAAGGGTATCTTTCATATTTGCTGGGAATTTGTGGGGTATTAAGCGATTGTAGGTATTTCTGGCATGCAATTCTATGTGTAGAGGGTTCTCTGTGTGAAAAGATTGTAAAGATGGGCATAGTATTTCCTGAAAGTTTCTCCAATGGAGATGGTATCCTCCACCTGACCTTGGTCAGGGCATAAGAGGTGATGGACATAGTTTATCTTTTTTAGAGCTCTGGCTAGGAGTTTCCCTGATTTGTTACTTTCAGAGTGGTATTTTTGTTTTAAGTAAAAGGCGTGATTTTGAACCTTTAGATCCAGAAGTTTGTTTAGTTGATTTTTGTGTTGTGTCGGGGAATCTAGAATTGTTTTATCTGAGGGGTTAAGTTTATGAGAGTGGTCTAGTTGGAGTATCGAATGTTTTGTTGTTTTATTTAGTATTGTCTATTTTTCTGGGCTTTTATTTTTAAAAGTTCCCCTCTAATAACACATTTATGTGATTCCCAACGTGTTCCTAAGGAGGTGTCGGTTGTGTTGTTTTCCCTAAAAAAGTGTACAATAATTTCATATATTTTCTGATGGGTAAGTGGATCTAATAATATTGTGTCGTCCAATTTACATTGAAATTGCTTGATGGGTCTAGAGGGCCAATTAAAACTGCTGTAAACTGCTGAGTGATCGGACCAAGAAGTCGGGATTATGCGGGAAGAGGATAGGTTAGATAATAGAAGGTGATCTGCTAGGATATAATCTATCCCGGAATAAGAACTATTGGGGTTAGAAAAGAAGGTGTAATTTGGTTAAGAGGTGGAGGTTATGCCAGACTTTTTTAAGAAGGTGCTTCTTTATTTTTATAGTTTGGTTAGAGCTATCCATTTGTGGGTCCAATGGGAGGTTGAAATCACCTGCCATAATCAGGGCACCCTTGAGAAGTTCAGGATTGAATCAGTGAGTGATTTAAAGAATAGAGCTTAATGGGTCAATTTGTGATGGGTCGACCAATTAGTGATGGGTCGACCAAATAGGAGTCCCATCAATCCTATGTAGCGGTCTTCTTTGTCTCGGTCAATGTGTAGCAATTGAAAAGGGATAGATCTATGAATTAATATGCTAACCCCATTAATTTTTTTTGAAGAGTGGCTACTGTGATAATGTTGGGTAAAATGTGAGAAAAAGTAAGAAGGTTTGGCGTTATTTTTGAAATGCGTTTTTTTCAGTAGTAAAATATCGCATTTTTTGTTTTTAAAGTCTAATAGGACTCTATACCCTTTTTGTGGGGAGTTGAATCCTTTTACATTTTGCGTCAAAAAGGAGACTGTCTAGATGTGTTAGCCATGACATCGGATAAAGATGAAGAAAAACCCAGAGTTGGTCTATGTATGCGATAGACCTTTTGAAATCAAGAATAAAATTAGGTAGTGCAAAGAGAAAATAACGAATAGTTAAGACAACATTTTGAAACAGAACAGTTTTACTAGCAGAACAGTTTTATATAACATTATTCTAGGAATGGGGAAGATGCCCAGTCTCTATAACAAAACAAATGTATTTGTTGTAACCTTACAACCTTCCTGTAACTGAAACATTGGTAACATGAAAACATATATAGCCATATAACAAGTAAAATCTATTTTTTTTTTTTAAAACAATCCCTTAACAATGAGAAGCGAAACCCATGGAGTACGGGAACATGACTTCAAACATAAACCATTTTATACAATGTAAGTCCAAAAGTATCAAGTCCTTCAAGTTGGAGGCCCAGTGGTATTAGATTGGGGGTGTTGAGATTTGTGGCGTTTGGAGGGGACAATATGCCTTTTCGAAACTTTGGGCTCTTGGAGGGTCTGACTGCATAGTTAGAGATGAGGAGTCTGTGGAGCCAGGATGAGTGGGGTTGATTTGTAGATCTTTGTAGAAGGATTCTGTGTCGTTTGGATCTTTACAAATTATTTTGTGTCCCTGGCATATGACTATAAGAAAGCATGGGAAACCCCATCTGTAAGCCACATTATTTATTTGTAGATGTGAGGTTATGGTATTAAATTATTTTCCTTCTCAAAAGGGTGCCAGATCTGCACATATTTGAATGGAGTGGTCTTGGAATTTGATATTCTTGATTTTGGAGAATATTGAAGGATTTCTTCTTTTTGTTTATAGTCTTTGAAATGCATTATAACGTCTCTAGGGTTGGAATTCTCTGGAGGTTTGGGCCTAAGAGCTTTGTGAGCCCTATCTAGTGAGATTGGTGGGTCAAAATTGGATCGTTTTAGATATGAAAATAGGTCAGATAGGTAGGAGTGTAGCTCTGGAGCTAATCTAGATTCTGGGATGCCCTGAATTCTTAAGTTGTTGCAACGTTCTCTATTTTCAGTATCTTCTAGTGTATTATGTAGTTCCAAGATGGAAGCTTCTTGACCATTTATCTTTTGCTGTAAAATGGGTATTTTGTGTTGATTTGATTCCACATCTTCCTCTATAAATTCTACATTGTTCCCGATTTCGGTAATTTCTTTCCTGAGCTCCGAGATTTCTTCTTTTATGCAGAGTTTCACTTGTGTGAGTAGTGATTTAAGGTCCTGTTTGGATAGATTGTAACAGAGATTTAGAGATTTAGTTGGAGTCCTCACCCTTCTCTGTCTCAGACGCAGTGTGAGGGTATTAAGGTCTGTTTGGGGTGGATATTGTTTGATCCATTATTGAAAGTTTGGGATCATTCATTTTAAAGAAGGAGTTGACTAATGCTGCAGGGCCCCTAGGAGTTTTTGTTTGGGGTGGATATTGTTTGATCCATTATTATTGTTTGATCCATTCATTTTAAAGAAGAAGTTGACTAATGCTGCAGGGCCCCTAGGAGTTTTTGAGAGCTTATCAGATTTTGTCCCTTTTTTGGAGACATGTTGGATCTGCAGGATGTACCCTTTTAATGGGAAAAAGAGATAACATATCTTGATTATATCTTTTGATAGCTCTCTCAGTATTCCCTACTGAATGAAATATTTGTAGTATAAATGAAGGTCAAGTTGAAATCCTCTTCACTTAGAGAATATGTGATATAGCAGTGTATATTTATAAAAGATCTACAGCATGGACCAAATATCTCTGAGTGTTGAGGGAGAGATACTAAAGTTCCATCTTTATGGATGCATGCATACAGCATGCATCCATAGGATGTCTTATGAGGTGACAAATTGATTGAATATATCCATAGATAGCTCTCTCAGTGTACTCTGATGAGTATATTATATATAATATAAATGTGGCTTAAGGTGAAATCGTCTTTAGGTGATATAGCAGGGCATGTGTATGAAATCTACAACATGAATCAGATATCCCTGAATATTGGGATGAAATGCTAAAGTTCCATCGTCATAGGAGCAAGTATACAGTAATAGCATTTTT